>NC_134410.1:47106625-47309125 GCF_038048845.1 Mixophyes fleayi | reverse complement strand
TATATGATTCATTTGTAAAATTGGGTTATCCTTGTTATGTTCTGGACAAAGCATATGAGGAAGTTGTAAGGCTTGATAGACGTAGCCTTTTTAAACAACCGTCTAAGTCACAAGGGGATGACAAATCCTTGGTCTTTATAACTCAATTTAACAGCCATGCGAAGGATATCAAACAAATTGTAAAAAGGAATGCTTCTCTTTTAGAGTTAGATGACCATATTGGCCATCTTATAAAGAAAGAACAAATGACAGTGTTTAGAAGGTCTAAAAACCTGAAAGAGAAATTAGCGCCTAGCTTTTTCAAGGGTGAAACTATACCACTGTCTGTAGTTAAAATCCCACATGCTGAAAGGTGGCTCAGCAGAGAAAAGGGATATTATAGATGTGGTAGATTGAAGTGTATCTCATGTAAATATGCGGACCACAGAGCCAAGGATTTTAAATCATATACATCAGGTGATTCTTTCCCGATTGAGAAGATTCTTGATTGTCAGTCGACATATGTGATCTACATGATTAGCTGCAAATGTGGCATGCAATATGTTGGTCGCACCATAAGATCTTTAGGAGTGCGGTTTTTAGAGCATCGTCGAAACATATTGAAAGGAGTACAAACCCATACTTTGTCGGCACATGTGAATACATGTCAGGGTAATAACCTGACAGGTTTAACAGTTAGAGCTATAGAGCAAATGGATACAACGAGGAGGGGAGGTGACAGATTCAACATATTATGCAGAAGAGAGGCTTACTGGATTTTTAGGCTTAAAACTCTGTCACCATGTGGTCTCAATGACTGTATAGAACTCAATAACTTTTGAAGAGTAGCATCATTTGGAAAGTATGTTTTATTTAATAAGATGATTGTGGGTATGCACTTCCATAATTTTCCCAAATTTATCTTAACAGAGGACATAGAATATATCTTGGAGATTGATGGAACATCATAGGTAGGGGGTAACACTGGTGGTTATGTAGTACACAACGGCCGGAATCATGAGCATGTATGCTTGTATTGTTAGGTCACTGTGATATATACCATGTACATATGTTATTGCCCATTAGTATAGATTGACACAACCATATATTTAGGGGCGTAGTCATCGGCATGCTATGTTATTCCTCTGCAGGAGTACAGAGGATACAATTATCATTAGATTTATTTATGGGGATATTTACAGAGTTACAATTTATTACAATTTAAACCATCTATTGATTAATGAGTATAATCTAGTTAGTCGATTAATCCTTTGATTATAGTTTTGAGACTGAGTCAACTATGTGAAATGCAGTGCTTATGTATAAAACTTTTTGTGGAATATTTCAACTTAAATGTAGGTTCACTTATTTAGTTTTTATACTATTGATTGATAAATATATCTGGAATTGTATTATGATTTTTTGTGTTACGGACAAAAACCTTTTTATATTTGTATATATGAATGTCCTCACGTATCTCCGGATCACCACTGATTGGCATAATCAAATAAACCTGGAAAGTCATATGACCAATTCTGAAACAAGTTGCTAAGTGGAGGATTGCTAGGTCTAGGAGTTAAATATGAAGCGGTGAGGACATCGGGAACATGCTTCTGATGAAACGGCAGGCGCCGAGAAACGCGTCAAGCAGTTCTGACTATATGTTTTGGAGAGAATATATGCTTGGCATAGAACAACCCCGGGGTTTCATGTTTATACAGCGCCTGGAGAGAGACTCAGCTTATTTACCCGTGAGGACGAGAACAGGGATTAGCAGCTGCACGCTGACTACAAGGGTTGGCAATACAACGTATCCAGCATTTCAACATAAGGTACCTCTCCTCACGGAGAGAACATTGCTGTGAGGCATTATGTTCTGATTACGTGGATCAAATTGCACAACAGAAGGAATGTGCTATGTAGTGGATGTTATCTGCATTTATGTGGAACTTATTTGCTAATACAGTCGTTATATATGTATATTTAGTGGTGTGTGCACACATTTAAAAACAGCTGACCACGCTTATACAGAGTACTACAAGACAACTGTATGTGGGATACTAATACCCCTTTTTGACTGTTTATACGGATAGAATCCCACGATATACCTTTATTGGTTTCAGTCCAGTTGACTCAATATACAAAAAGGTTTTTTGTCAAATAGCGGACACTTTATTTTCCACAGGATCCAGCGTATCCATAAGCTAAATATCATCTCATTCATATAATATCTGGATAAAACTTCAAGGTGATCTTTATGAGTCAAGACCAACTTTATCATCAGCGCTTCTATTCAATACCCCTGAAAAGTGTATTTGTTGTATTATACACATTGTATGTTTTTATTTTATATGACCTGTGGGGGTGTTTATGGCCATAAACCACTGTGTGTACAATTGTGCATAATATTTTTATTAAAATTTTGTAGGATCCACCTAGCGCTTTATTTGTATATATTATTGTTTTTCTACCTTATGGGTCTGGAGCCCATATAAAGCTGCTGGTTAATCCTATTTTAGGTTGCATTAGCGCCCGGATGTATTTGTTTGTTTTTTAATCTGCACCATACTGGGGGGTATATGCAGACGCGGGCTGGGAGAGGCGTGGCCGGGGGGCACACAGGCGGCCGCATCTCATGAAAAGGGATGCGGCCGCCTGTGCGCTGACGCGGCCGCATCTGATGTCATCAGATGCGGCCGCGGGGGAAAGAATTGTATTTTGCCTCTCCCCGGCCCTAATAGCGGCCTGACTGAGCGGCCCGGGGGGCCGATGCCCCCCTGCCCCCCGGGCCAGCCCGCCACTGGGTATATGTATGAAATGTCGGTTTCTGCAAGTCGCCAAAAATCGGATCATCCATTAAGCAACCTATGCCCCGGCTTAGGATTCGGTGGGTCTGGCTCACCCTAAACAGGTTTAAGTGGTGTTTTTTATAAATATAAATTGTACCTTGGTAAAAAGAGTTGACAGAGTGCACAGCAAAATCAATTAATCTCTGCAACACTTGTCCGTGGTGTAATTATAATGATAAAAGTACTTTGTCATGCCCGTGATAACTTTTGTTTCCTCACAAGGTATTTATACACCAGCAGATCCTAATCTGCCTGTCCTCCCCTTCCACAACCCGATCTCCATGGGCAAAGCTGATTCCTAGAATATTAAACAGACGATTGTGTATTATTCAAGGTGAAAGTATTTATTCATAGACACAGAGTTTACACGTACCAGATAAAAATGTCAATTTAGGCATAAATCACACACACAATTTTTTTAATTGCTCCTGTCCCCCCCAACTGTGCCCCCGAGAGCCGCTAGGCCCTAGGCAGGTGCCTAGGTTGCCTAGCGGTAAATCCGGCCCTGGCCACCAGTCTAATATTTCTGTGGTCAAATAGCCAACCCAAGAAACAAAAAAACTCCATGAATGTGGCCAGCATAAAACTGAGTATTGCTACTATGGCTCATTCTACTAAAGTCTAATAACAATCTAGAAAGCTCCTATTCTGTATATTAAATACATAAATGAAGTTGCCAGAGGTGCCTTCCAGGGGAGGGCTGGCAAATTTTAGCCCGGGTGGCAAGACTCCACTCAGCGGCCTATTAGGAGCATTCTAAAGGGAAAAAATGCAGGTGGACCAGTGACCCAGCCCAAGGTAGCCCACTATGGGACCGGTCCTAGGGGGCATATGCCCCCCTAACCCCCCAGCCCAGCCTACCCCTGGTGCCTTTTATTGGTCACGTGTCTGTACTCTGTACATTGTTACGTAAGGCTAGGTACACTGAAGAATTTTCCGACTGACGTGTTATCTCAAACGATTGTACCTATGACTGAAGGTCCGATCAGTCTGGTGATTCATGCATACACACTGACACACCTGACACTGACATTTACCTTCAGATCTGTGCTTCTTATCTGGTCCTTCATCTGGTCCTCTAGTCTTCAGAGAATGACAGCACAATATTCATTCATTATTGTCACATTGTCACACTGATTAAAACTGACTTGTTATAGCTATCCACATGTCCTAATTAATTTTGTTCTGCGACTCTGAAACAAAACATTCTGTCTCAGAATGAACAGATGAATTATTCCTTCTACAGCACTCTCGACTGCAAAGAACATGACTCTGTAAACTCTATGGAGATCGTTAGCCTGAGTGCATACACACTACATGATCAGTCGGTAATTGAACGGAAAATATTAAACAGTATGACCATCCAAATGCAACGATGATCGGCACTTTGGGACAACTTTAGATCACCGTGTCACTATACACACTTACACGATATCTGATCAAACGGTCGGATGTTGACTGATTAAAGGTTTTTGTGCAATCATCTGGCCAGTATGTACCTAGCCTAAGTCATTGCAGTTCTGTGTCATTGTGAACAAATAAATGTGATAACATTAAAGTTCACAAAACGGATATTTCCTTTCTGGTACAGTCCGAATGAGCAAAGACAAGTCTTGCAAATGTAAATGTTGCAAGGCTAAAAGGTATCTGAGGTAACGGTGAGTGATAGTAACGAAGTATAGGAGTATTGGCAAATAGTATTGTTAGTCCATGGCACCAAAGAAATACCCACATGGTTACTATAACAGGCAGTTAAGGAAAATAATATTAACCATTGTGACAACCAATGATATGCCAGCAGCTTTATCCTCGAATAAGATATATATGGTTCTGACGCTTCTGGAGTCTTATGAGGAATTTTGCTGGGGGACTGCTGTTATCATTCTGTCAGATCGTACACAAATACTATGAATTGCTGAATAAACAAAGTGCTTCGGTGAATGAAATCCCATTTGTGTCTCACAGCTGGACATCATTTGGAAAAAAACAGAAATAGTCCAGTGCGGTTCAGCTTCTGAATGGCTTGGTAGGAACCAGAATCCTGGAGGAAAAGTTCTTCAAATGCCGTGTGCATGACAGATGGTTGCAGCATTAGTGAACATCCACTGAATTTCCATTCAAATAACTAATTAGCAAGCCTGTGACTTGTGTCTTCTGTGTGAAAGAATAAGCTGATGAAATGGAAGTGCACAATTTCAGGATTTATGTTGAAATTTGGACTGATATAACATGTCTTTGGTTGCAACAGAGGCACACTTGAGATTAGTGGGTGCAGTTTTGTTGACATCCGTACAATTTCCTCACAGCAGGAAATGGCTGAAGAAAAAAATAAAATACAGCTTATCAAAGAAAACAAACAAAACAGCTTCAACTTACAATAACACTAACTGCATAACACTCAAATTTCACTTCCTATTGACAGTTTACAAGGTAGTACAACATAGTTGCCAGTATTGGCAACTTGTGTCCCGGGATGTCTGGGAGGCACGTGGGTGTGTGGGGGCGGGGCTCAAAAAACTGTGTCGTTAGCCCCGCCCCAAAGCCGCCCACTTTTTCCGGCCAATATAAATAGGGGGAGGGGTCACAATGACGCGTATGCTGCACCACTAAACCCCGCCCCTCCATTTAATTTGCAGAGTCAGCCTGGAACCGGGATAATTGCCTGGATTTTGGGAGTCTCCCGGACATTCCGGGAGAGTTGGCAAGTATGTAGTACAACCATGGCAATATGTAGTCAATGACAGTGACAAAGATAATTCCTGGTCTTTTTTTTTTTTTTTTACAACCCAAAACTAGCAGCAGGTCACACACATGATCATTCAGCCATGGGTGCAACTTATTTATGGAAGCAGGTTTTGACCTACAAAACAAGCAGCTTTATTTGAAAGGCTTTTCTGGAATACTAATTAAGGGTGCTAAATGAGACCTCTGCATTCGAATAGACAGTTAGTATGGTTTTCCACCATTTTTGCCATGTGTTATCATATTTTCAGGGCTATCCCTATACATATAAATTTGTTTTTGTTTTGTTTTTTAAATAGTTTTACTGAGAAATTTTTTAGCAAGCAAATGGGGGATGAGTGGGGGTGGACAAAAAGGAAGAAGGAGGGTGGTGTGGTAGGTGAGGGAATGTGTTTGCATGACATTCTTATATAGTACAACATTAACTGAGAAACATGAAAAAGCATTGATCATCGTAACACTTGTGATTACATAGTATAAACAGTTAAGAATGTCCTGGGGATGGAGAGAAGGAAGGGGGTAGGAGGGGTTGGATGGGCGGGGTGGAGTGGAGGGAGTCAGAGGGATGTTAAAAGAGGGGCGGGGGTACCAGACCGCATAGAAAAGATGGGAGATAGTGGAGTTACATATAATTGCAAGTGTAGAGGGGGGCGCTCAGCAGAGTGAGAGGCTCAGGGTGCTCAGACGTTAGAAAGTTGGTGGGGGCATTCGTGAATAATGCTGGTGATGTGTTCCAGCTTGTATATGTGCCAGATCTCATGTGTTAGTGCTTGGATGGAGGGGGCTCTAGTTTCTTCCAATTTGAGGCAATAAGGGTTCTGGCTTTTGGGTATGTTCTGGGACATCTGGAAGTGGGCGAGGGAGAAGGTGATATGAGTTGTTATGTGGTAGGTATACATGCATAATGTTGGAAATCAGCTGGAAAACACTTTTCCAGTAACCTATCTTGGCACAGTCCCACCAGATATGGGACAGAGTGCTCTCCACGCCGCAGCCACGTCAGCATGCAGAGGATGCATTGGGGTAGATGGCCCTGAGTCAGGATGGTACTAGATACCAACGGAAGTATAGTTTAGATGCGTTTTTTTTCAATTGAGTGCAAATGGAGCTTTTAGCAATTTCCTTGAAAATTCGGGACCAGGCTTCAGGGTCGAGGGCCTCACTCATATCGCTCTCCCACCTGAGTTTATGGCGCTCTCTGGCCAATTGACCATGTTTGATGACCAGTGAGTAAAATGTTGAGATAAGGCCGCTGGAATAGGATCTACGGAGGCAGATGGCTTCCATTGCGGTGAGAATATGCGGGGTGGGAGTTTTAACTTTGTCCTGAAAGTAGTGGCAAAGCTGCAAATATTGGTAGAAGGCCGTCATGGGTAGGCTGAAGTGATCCTTTAGTATTCTTTTAATATTACAAGAAGCCCAGCATTGAAAGGCGTTCCAATCGAATACATTTGTTTATGTAGGTAGGAGTAGAGTATACATTTACAATCCACTCTCAGAGAGTAGATGGTTGTGAGGTTAGCCATATCTGACCTATGACTATGCATGCACTGAGAAGCTTCTCATAAAGGAACATACTCGTTGGACAAGAATAATTAATATCAGGAAGGATGCTTAGTAGAAAGGCCTGGCTCAAGGGGGACTGGTGAGTCCACAACATCATTAAGAAATTGGAGGACTTGTTCCCAGATTCTGAGGCATTACCACAAAAGATGTGTAAATTCTCCTGGGGCTACCAAATATTTAAGTAATTTAGGGGATTACTCGGGGTAGACTGATTACAGAGCATTGTAATCTATGCAATACAAATAGAGTTGTCCATATCATGGTTTCATTTGGGGGAATTCTAAGGCTTCTGTGCAGTACTTATTGTCAAGATAAGGTAAGTCAATGCGCCATTAAGTATGTGACTTCCTTGCCACTGAATGTCCTCATCGTGCATATAATTCTCATTTCTCTTTCCCAAAACAATTTTTAAATTGCTCAAAGGTTAGTATTATATCCCCATCAAAGATATTGTAAATAAAACTAATACCTTAAGCTTTGCAGACCATGATAAACAAAGCTGGTTGGTATCTCTAATGTTTCTAGGGGCATATACTTGTTAAAAAAAAAAAGGAAAAAAAAAGGTCAAAACATTTCTGCTTCAACGGCTCTTTCCATGTATTAATTGAGCGCTGCATTTTGAGCTAATTCAACTAAAAGTGGTCTTTCACTAAATAATTGTGTACATAGTAGTACATACAGGGCCTGGTTCATTAAGGAATGTAAATGCCGATACATGCCGTATTTTGCGTTAAATTGCTCTGCGCGCACCTAGAAACGGACTATATGCCAGAGAACGCAATCCATCTCAGCCTACAATTTCAAGTGGGCGCACACAGCAGTGTCCGATTCAAGCTTTGGGCATCTCTAAGGTATGTTTTTTTCTGCCGTATCACTTGCACCAGCTACAGGTCAGGTGTAAGTGCTAAGTGATAGTGATGATGGGCACATATGCATGCTAGAACATGTGTTTGGAATCAGAAGCAACTGTAAAACTGCATTTTATGTACAGTAGACATTAATAGCATCATGATAAATGTATTTTATGGGGGAGGGGGGTGAAAAAAAGATTATTTTTTGTCAAAATAAATTTTTATTGAGATTTTGCAATACAAAATATTCAAAATATAATGCTTTGCATCGATTGCGGTATTAACAGCTTATGAAAACATAATACAATACAACTCAAAATACTATACGTACAATCTGCAAATAAAAAAGGAAAAAGAAATAAAAAGAAGGGGAGAAAGTGGGCAGAAGAAGAGGGTAGGGAAGAAGTATCAGGAGGAACCATCTATAGTCGACAAGTATTTAATCAAAGGCTAGGGCTCGAAGCCACTTGACTGTTAGTCCCTAGAGGCGAGCAACTGAATCAAGTGATCCATGTGGGGAAGGGTGGTTTGTATAGTACTCGTTCCAGGGAAACCATTTAATCCAGGGGGAGGTTGCTGAGGCAGAGTATTTAAAGCCCATCGTCTCCAGGACATAACTACGCTGGATTTTGGCTACAGTTTTATGAAGAGGTGGAGCATCTGTAGACTTCCACTTCTGAGCAATCGCTGCCCTGGCAGCAATGAGTATGTGCCCAACAACATATCGGTTGTGATGTTGGATTTATGGGGGATAATGATCTAGTAAATCTAAAGCCAGACACATCGGAACTCTCCCCTTTGTAACCTCATATATTAGCTCAAACACTGCTACCCACAGTGGACGCAACCTTGCACATGACCAAAAGACATGCATAAAGGAGCCAATTTCTCCACACTCCTGCCAACAATATTTAGAAACATCCGGTTGAAACTTATGGAGTTTATCGGTGGTGAGGTACAGTCTGTGGACTGCCTTAACCAACATCTCTGTATGAGTTATACATTTTGACATTTTAAAAATGTTTTGGTATATTTTCTCCTAATCCTCTTCAGTCAATGAGATCACCAGATCATCCTTCCAACGGGCCTGAATCAACAAGGCATGTCACTCGCCAGGAGCCAACAAAATCTGGTACCAAGAGGAGATACCACCCGAATGGGAGGAGGACGAGAAGAAAGTTCTTATAGGAAGGGGAGCAGGTTTCAGTACTAATGATTGAGAGAATATGATTGCATCCAATGCCTAAACTGAAGGTACATATAAAAGTCACGGTGTGGAAGTTATACCGATCTCGTAGTTGGGAGAAGGACATGATTGCATTATTCTCCCAAAGATCCTGCAACCGAACCGCACCCTGTCTATGCCAAAAATAAAGGCAAAGGTTTGGGATTAGAGGCAGCTACTCCCCCCCCCCCCCCCCTCTAAGCTTGGAGCGAAACATTCGGTTCCTAGCCATCCTGGGGCGTTTCCTACACCAGACAAAGCTAAAAGCAACAGAATAAAACTTGTTAATGAGAGACATGCGAGCCAAAGAAGGGATAGAATGGAACAGGTACAGGATCTTTGGGAGTAACATCATCTTCAGAGAGGCCACCCTTCCCAACTCTTCCAAATCCCGTAATTCACCCAGGATTTGGTAAGAGCAACAAATTGCACCAGTAAAGGTTGATAATTACATTCAACAACTTGTTTAGGGTCCGGGGGATGAGTATACCCAAATACTTCATGATAGATGAACACCAATGGAATCGTTACTCAGCTTGGAGTGACTGGAGGGAACCCTGCGAAAGGGCAAAAAATTTTTTTTAATGAATTTTCATTAATGGCTTAATGGCTATATTATTAAAAGGTCATGATAATTGAGTACTTTTTTTATGTGCTTTTCTGATGGGACTTTATATTGAACATATATATTGTATGTATCCAGCAGTGTGTTGTGTCTGACTCAATACGACAAGTGCCGCATAGGCAGAGCATACTCAGACCATATTCAACAAGAGACATTTCTTCAGATCCACTAATAGTTGATTATGGATGTGTGTATGCCCAAATTACGTGCGTTTTTAAATAAAAACACGCAATACGTTCATTTTGCATGCCTTAATGAATCAGGCCCATAAGGGTTCACTTCCAAGAGAAGCATATGGGGTCTCCATGGAAAACCACAGATTTTGGATATTTTCTCCTCACCACACCTTAATTTGATTGCCACAGCTCTGTAATATTTACAAATTTGGGCAACTTCATGCTACCCTATTCCAGTCTCTAGGCCATTATCCATATGTGTAGTCTTTTTCCTTTCCACACAAGTTTGAAAAAACTTTTTGCAGATAATTAAAAATGTCATCTGAAGCAAGAAGTGTAATAAATAGAGCGGAATAGGTATATTTATTTTGGAAGGCATAGCATTTTTAGAGTACTGATTCCATGAAGCTATGTCTGGTTTGTTATAAAAAGCCCTCAGTTTATTATTCCTTCTGATTTTCCAGAGGTCTCTCTCATGTATAGGACCTAACATTCTCCTTAATACCTCCCTCCCTCAGCTCCTCAGGAGTTGTTCATCATAGGTGGTCATTGTCCAGGCTTCTGAGCCACAGGTCACTACTGGCCTCACCACAGTATGTTAGATGGTTAGCTTTACATTTCTATTAAGGCTACATATCTTCAAGACTATAATATTACAAATAGTGCCTTATTGTCATAGCAGCTGTCCATCATTTAAGGCACATTTGGGTGTGGCTCACAAGCCAGCCCTTGCTAGTTGTAAACCCTTATACCTGGGAGGTGAGTGCATCTGATTTTTTAACTGCATTTTAATGGTGTTTAAAGCATATAGGTCAGTGTAGAACCTGCATATAATGAGGCGCCCTTGACGCTGGGGTGCAGGCTTAAAGGTTTTGATCAAAATATGAACTAATACCTGTTTTCATTTTGCTAGACACACACAGATATGCAGTGTTAAGGATTGCTGAAAACTGTCTTTTATGTCTTAAAAAAGACTATCTGCAGAGCTAGGTGGCCCTTGTTACCTACTTCTATTCTAGTCTTGATTTCTTCTCTTATATTATTATCCTCTGTAATTACTGATCCAAGATATTTAAAACTTTGAAACCATTTATAGCTTTCTCCATTCAGCAGAATAGACTTAGATGAAAGCATATATTAAGTTTTGGAGTGATTCACTTTTAGTCTCATCCTCTTCGCATTTTTCTCTAGCCTTCTTAGTCCTTTCTCAAGATCTTGCAACGAGACAGCATATATCGATCAGAATATGCAATTTTTGCTATCCTGTCTAACAATGTTCATTTGGGATTGCTTTCATCTACATTTCTCATGGTGATATTAAATTAAAATGTTGACAAAACAACACCCTGCCTCAATCTTTAGTTAACTTCAAATCCCTTTAATAATTCTCCCTCTACTTTCACGTTATATATTTTATTTTATGGAGTGTCATATGGACTAATCTTCTGAGCTTTCTCCTAGCTCTTTCAAAGCACAGTATAATTTCTCCCTATTTACGCTGTGATAGGCTTGCTTGAAGTCGATGAACAGTTGGTGAACCTCAACATTATGTTCATAAAATTTTTCCAAAAATCTGATCTGCGGAGGACCCATTAACAGGGCAGCCACTTTGATATTTTCCCAAATCATGTTCTGCATGTGGTGTCAGTTTCATGGGTATAATCTTAGATACTATCTTATAAACTACACTGAGTAAAGCTATGCCACGATAGTTCTCACACTTTGCTTTATCATTATTTTTAAATTTGGGCAGCAAGTCGCAGTGCCCCATTGTTCTGGCATTTTTTTGGTTTTCCAAATGTTAGATATAAGTTGGTGGACATGTGACACCAGCTGTTCTCCTCCATATTTTATCATTTCTGCTGTAACACTATCATTTACAGGGGCTTTGTTATTTTTAAGTTCTCTAACCACAATTTTCACTTGTTCTTGCTCATCATTCCATTCTTCCAAGTTCATCCCTTCCAAATTCATTACTTTCTCCTCTTCATCTATTCCTTCTACTACTAAACCTTCAGATTCACCCTCCTAATTCATGTTCAATAATTCATAAAAATATTTGGACCATCAAGAAAAGTGTCTGCTCTTTTCCACCTATAAGGTTCCCCTCTTTATCCTTGCAGAAGGAGGTTCCTGGTTGAAATCCCTTCATATCCTTAATTCTTATACAGAAATTCCTCACCTTATGTCTACTAATTCTGTACGTATTCATTGTTTGTACTTCTCCTTCCCAAGGAAATGGTCTCCTTCAGTGTCCCTGCTGCTGTCTACTTGCATTATATCTAATGCGTGCTTGCAATCTTTAAGTTTGTGATCAATTTTAGTAACTCCATAGGGGGAACACCAATGGACTTTCCTAATATCTTTCCTTTGGAGCCATGTGCTCCTTGAATTAAACCTCATTAAATTATCATTAGAGAGTTCATGGGGCATTCCTTCCCTACAATTTCCATAAAAGCTGCTTATGTTCTTACCTTGGCATTAAGGTCTCCATGACTTTAACATCTTTTCTCACTATGCTCCCTATTTCTTGCTCTAGATGTTCATAGAAGTTGTCTTCTCAGTTGTTTCAGCCTCTGCTATTGGGGCATACACACATGCAAATAATACATTTAAAAAAGATGGCCATCATTCTAAGAATACATACTCTTTCATTTTCTGGCTTAAAGTTTAACACAGCCAATTGATAGCTATTTGCTACAAAAATACCTGTGCCACCTAATCCCCTATTACCACTACTGTAAAATGTCAGGAGCCGTCTCTCTACTGCTTCGGGACGGCCGCCTGTCCTTTCTCTGGCCGTCTCCACCGGCTCTTCTGTGCATGTGTGTTCCGTTGCTACACAACGGGACACTATCAGGAATTCCGGCGGCGCCCGCTGATGTCACACCGCCAGCATCGCTATTGGTCCCAAGCACTATTTAAGGCAGTCTCTGGCACCATGCTGGTGCCAGAGTATTGGGTCACCCTGCTCCAGCGTTCCTGTGTTTGCATTCCTTTGTATGACTTGGCTATTCCTGACCTCTCTTCTGTTGCCCCAGTGTTGTTATTGAATCTGAACCTGGCTTTTCTGACTATTCTCCTGGAACTCTCCATGTGTACTGCATAGTCCGAGCGTTACCGACCTGGCTTGCCTTAACTATTGTTTTGGATTCCCCTGAGTATCTCCACTGCCCGCACGTTGCTGATCCGGCTTGACTGACTACCATCACTCTTGTACCTCGCTGACGGCTCAGGACCTCGACCTGCGCGTCTCTTGCGACAAAACCCATACCTCCTTGCGGGGGTTCCTGGAGAAGACTGGGGACGCGTTAGACTCCGCACCTCCCACTTGAGCTGTGCCAACATCAGCAGGTATCCTGTGTTCCTTGAATTGTGACATAAAAAAGGATATATGCTCCAGTAGATAAAATTCCACTCCATCTCCATGTAAGTTCTTGCATTGTTATCATAGCCACTTTGTATTTCTACACTTCATCCTTTTGGCTCTGATAAGCTCCTAACTTGCCCAGAGTTCATAAATTCTCTGTTGTATACATACATTTACATAAATATTACATAAATATCCATTTTCCATTTGCCTGTGCCATTCCCTTGCCATAATCACTTTCCAGTTACATCAGTCCATCTTTCTTTATTCTTAAGATTTATAATGTATGTTTTGTTTTTATGTTTTTTTTGTTTGTTTAAAAAAAATACTGTTTATTGTGAACATCGGACACAACACAGATAAAGGTTACAGTCAGGAAACGGATACTAAAATATAACCAGAAATAGGTGTAAGACTGTAACCAAAATAACCAAGTATAAATACAAACAAGAAATTTTGATGTATGTTTTACTAGTAACATAAGGAGAGGGGGTAAGGAGAGGGTCAAGTGGGTAAGGAGACAGTAAAAGGGTAAGCAGGGAGGGAAGGGAGGTAGACCACGTGGAAGGGGGTTAGGATGAGGGCATTGGTTTTAAAGAGAGGCGGGATTCAAAGCTTGAATGTTGAGATTAAGGAGTGGTTGATTATGATAGCAGGTCCATGAGACCAATACTTTGTGAAAGGATGCAGAAGAGTTTCTCTGGATGCTCGTTACATGCTCCATTTGATATATGTGCCACATATGCTTATAGATAGAGGGCCTGATTCATTAAGGACAGTAAAGCAAAAAAATGAGTAACTTGGAACCTTGGCAAAACTATGTTACAATGCAAGGGGTGCAAGTGAGTTTATTATTTTGCACATAAGGAAAATACTGGGTGATTTTTCATGTAGGACGCAAATACTTGATAGCTTTATTCTTACACTGACATTAAATTTTGATCTAGGACATGATCTACCCCAATTATAAATCTGTCCTCACATTTTAAATTTACCTCCCCCTCCAATACAACATGGTTTTGCCAAGGTTCAAAGTTACTAATTTTTTTTGCTTTACTTTCCTTAATGAATCAGGCCTAGAGAGGATAGTAGGGGAAAGAGGATTCCTCCAAGAGACTGCTCTTTGGCATGTCGCTGCACATATGATATGTTTGAGCAGTTTGTGAGAATGCTTAGGGAAATCTGGAATAAGCAAAGGAAGCAGAATATATTTAGGATCAAGTAAGATAAGTAAGTATAGGGAGATTACTTCTTTCCAAAAGGGTTGAAGTTTAGGGCAGCTCCGCCAGATATGTAGGAAAGAGCCCGACAGGCCACAGTTCCTCCGGCAGGCATCTGAGACATTCGGGAAAATGTCATAGAAATATAGTTGAAGCATAATAGCGTATATGGAGTACTTTATATGCATTTTATTTAATGTGAACATTAATGGAGCTTTTAGCAACCCATTCTTCAATGTCAGACCACTCCTCTTGGTCTAAGGATTCTCCAAGGTCAGCCTCCCATCCCAGTTGGAATAGGTTCTTTACACCAGCCGAGGTAGGAAAAAGAGCATTGTTTAATGTGGAAATTAGGCCTTTAGAGGATTGACCACAGAGGCAGAGGTTTTCAACTGCTGTGGTTGGTCTGTCCATAGTTGGGACTTAACAGAGTTGAAGAAGTGTATAACCTGCAGATACTGGTGGAATCCAGGGAAATCAGCTTAATCAGAGAATTAGGGCATAATATCTGTCCTAGAGAGGTTGTTTAGGATTAGGACCCCTGTCCCAGCCCTCACAGAGGACATGTGCCATTAAAGACCTGGGGGCAAAGCTGTGTTGCCCCAAAGGGAAATAACAGTGGAGGGAGATGGGGACATGTTGGCCATTCTATTACAACGAGACCAAATGGCCAGAGAGATGCTGATCACAGGATGTGTGTACTAAGCTATAGGCCTCTGCTTTGGGGGCAGCCAGGGAAGAGAGAATATCAGGAAGCCCCCCATCATTGCCGATTCTATATCCACCCTCACTATGGTCCCAGGGGCATATCCACTGTACACATTGGGATAGCCTGGCCCCATAATAGTAGTCGCGGAAACTAGGGATGCTCAGGCCTCACATCTCAGTGGATCTAACTTATGCATTTTTATGGGGAAACCCTTTTAGCCTTGTGCCCAGTAGGACCAGCATTGATATTAGGGGTGCTTTCCTCTAGGGTTGTTGGTTTCGCCACACCTATAGAGCCCCCCCCCCTCCTCTATAGCCTGGACTAATCTTGACTTCACTGAATTCACCTTACCGGCAAAGGTGGCCCTAAGAGGAGGTTAAGCTCCCACCTGCCTCGCTGTCAGGATCATTGAGGCTACAGCCATCCATCCACATCTATGATTAAAAGGGGGGATTTAGAAGCATTAACTTTATAGTATGATACTAAAGAAAATCTGCTTGATACAGTTTGAATGGCAGAGAGAGGAACAACGGGAGGATATTGCCTAGATAACATCATCTGTGAACATTTCTTATCTTGTATTCCTTGCTCACATCAAACTATTTCAACAAGGAATTCTATTATTAACACAACCTAATTAGCGTAGATTTAATTTACTATTTAGTAAGGAAATTGACCTAAAAAGGCGTATCAGGGGAATTATCAGGTGTTGGAAGTGTTGCTATTAGCACTTCCCTAAAAAAAAAGTTCTAATGCAATAGCCATGATAAGCAATATAGAAAAATAAGCAGCTAATTGAGAGCTAGATTTTTTTAAGTATTGTTTGATAAGTTCATTGAAAACTATGTATTTCTTTCATTTAAGGGATTTAATAATATGTAAGACTTCTACATCTGTCATGGATCAATTTACAGCTTCTAATTAAGTATTTGTCAAATCAAACATGCAAAGATTATCTAGAAATGTGTTAATTTCAGATGCAGAGAGCTAAGTGAGAGAATCATGCATCTCTCTTCTCTTCTTTTCCCCACAGATCACTGCTCAAAAAGGGGCAAGTTGGGTGGGCACCATGCCTGAGTGGTGCTCCGCTCCGCTTTCCATCCCTGCTTGTCCACCGGGCCAGTAAATATATAATTGTCGGCGGCCCCGCCCTCCTCCCTACTCTCTTCTTGCTGACTTCGGGTATGACGTCATCACTCCCGACACTGTCAGTGATGAGCATTACTGAGAGGAGCCGGCACACTGAAGAAAAAACAGAACAGGATGAGACGAAGTCAGAAGAAAAGAAAGTCATAGCAAGGTAAGAAAAGAATGATGGGGCAGCAGTGTAATGAAGGGGGCACAGTGCAATGAAGGGGGCACAGTGTGATGAAGGAGGGCACAGTATGATGTAGGGGGCAAATTGTGATGGAGGGGGCACATTGTGATGAATGAGAGGGCACAGTGTGATGAAGGAGGGGGCAAAAGTGTGAAGAAGGAGGGGACACAGAGATAAGGGAAAAGGCAAAAGTGTGAAGAAGGAGGGGACACAGAGATAAGGGAAAAGGCAAAAGTGTGAAGAAGGAGGGGACACAGAGATGAAGGAAAAGGCAAAAGTGTGATGAAGGAGGTGGCACAGTATAATAAAGGAGGGTGCACAGTGTGATGAAGGAGAGGGCACAGTGATGAAGGGGCAAAAGTGTGATGAAGGAGGTTACACAGTGTAATGAAGGAGGGGGCACAGTGATGAAGGGACAAAAGTGTAATGAAGGAGAACACCAGACCGGTCAAGGCAGCGAAATTGCGCTTTTAACAGGCCAAAAGCCCTTTCTATGACCGATCTGGTGGCCACATGAGCCGAGTTATATGCTTCTTCATGCTCTGTGCATGGGTTCAAGATCGGAGTGAGGAGCCAAGGGCAGGAGGGATATGCATTGTCTCCTATGTAGGATGAGAAGAAAGACATATTAAACAAACATTCATACACTTTAACAGTAGCAACTGACCAGCGTCAATAGACAACCATACTCAAATATGGCTCATACATTAACTCAACGGCAAATGGTTCGGTAAGGGAGTACTATTACTGTATAATTTACCAACCATTGTAAAATAACCACATCTAAGAAATCCCTACAAACAAATATCATGTAACATTTTCATTTTCATTTTAAATTTCAGTTAACTTTAACTGTTAGGTCTGTTTGGGTAATCGGACTACATTACCATGAACATGACCAAATGAGGACAATTTGATTTTACAACTGTACAGTTGGACCAACTATAAATAAAAGGCACATGCACTATATGACACAATGTGGAAAGCTAACATCTGAGGGAAAAGATAACATTTCCGGGAAAATAACTTTTAAATACATTATTATCAAAAACACAAACCACTAAACTGAGTCAATACATTAGACTAATAAGCAAGAAAACAGGCATCTCCATGTGGCCTGACACCCCCTTGCCTCTGTTGCAATCTGCGCCACATCTCTGAATTGCGAAAGGCAAAGGAGTCATGGGTACTCCCTCCCCCCATTTTGCAACCAGGTTCCGAATCTGGAGAGACGGGTCACATATGGCCTGTACATTTATTGAGTGAAAATGCTTCCGGTTCATCAAAATCGAAGCATTCCCACTCAACGGAACCAAGGCCACATGCGTTCCAAGATCACATGTGGAAGAAGCCGATAGCGGCGGACAACCTCCGCGGCTGACACGTGGCCTGAAGACGCGCTCCCTCGGACGTCGATGTTGTACTAATTGCTGGTTTGGACGCGGCGGAGGAGCAGGCCCCCCGCAAAACAGATTGTAGTCCAACTCCAGGATCGCCTGTATATGTGACAAAAGCAGGAGTTAACAAAGAAAACACTAGGTGACACCTTTTCAGCTTTGCATTTTCACTGTAGCCTCCAAATATGAAACCAATACTTACAATAAAGTGACGATTCATCTTCCAGCTTGTTGTGGCAAAGTACAGTCAAGATTTTGGTAATTTTGCATAAAAAAATGTAAATAAATAAAATAAAGTAAAATAAATACTCCTGCCCTATTGAATGAGCACACGCCAACTCACCATATAGAAACCCCACAGAAGTGCGTGCCACAGGATACTTACCAGAACCAAACACCATAGTCACCTTGTGCAAATCCAATTTGTTACATTAAAGTTTGTAAGGTCAAAACTGTTAGGGACTGTGAAACACGGAATAAAGAGAGGCAAGACGTGACGTAAATTTTGGTTTTGCTACCAAAAACGAAAAACCCATAATGAAATCCCTAAGACACCACATCACATATCACCTGGCCCTAAATAGTGCAAAACAAAACAAACAAAAGAGTGGGTGGCACTCAATACTTGCCACACAAACACCCGCCAAGCTGTGACACCAACACCTCTGTCAACTCAAATCTGTTAGGGAGGGGGAACAGTTAACAAATAGAGGCAAGAAAAGGGGCACAAAATTGTCAAAAACCAATAATGAAGTCTGGATGCCGTCCCTCTTCAAAGTATACACAGTGCACGAATGTATCTAACTCCAAATGTAAACAAACACTTTACTTCTAACATCCAAAACCCACTCTCTAAAAATGATTGTAAACCCCTTTCAGCACCAAGTTAAGTAGCTAAAAACATACAGTATGAATGGTCTACCAAGCTATCAAACACATAGCAATGCTTTGGTAGCTAATTAAACATAATTAAGGTTGTCAAAGGTAGTGCTGTAAACACCTAGAACCAGCATTTGTCCATCTGCATTATACTCACCCAGACCACTGAAACTCCCAATAGCACTGAAGTTCCACAAAGGCGTTTTTAAAGACCACTGTGATTACAGAATTATCTGCCAGTGAGTAGGCCGGCGCATTACGAGTCCAAGTGCTTTTAGAGAGGGCGAGTGTGTTTGTTTTGGCGTAGAAAAGATATCTTGCATATTTTCATAGTGTTATCAAACTATGGTAAGTGTATGTTTTTTGGGCAATTAACATATTTAGAAAATCTACTTAGATGTTTGTGTTGTGCAAAGATCATGGTTTAATAGAAATAGAACAGATGTACCATTTGGTGTAGACGATAGTGTGGTGGTTAGGGATTCCATCTGTCAATGCTAAGGTTATAAGTTCGAGTCCACCAGTATACCTTTATTACAAAGTGCAAATATGACCTTCATGTAACTTTCCACACAATTTCTAAAATTCCCTTCAAAGTACGCAATTGCTAAATGATCGCCCGTAGCATCCGCATCCGCGCTTATTTATTGTTCTTATTTTATTATTACAGCTTTTCTGGGTTTTAAAAATAGACAATTGTGTGTGTGTCTAGGTGTAGTACTTTATTTAACGTAAACCAGGCCTGTCCAACCTGTGGCCCTCCAGATGTTGTGAAACTACAAGTCCCAGCATGCCCTTCCAGCTATCAACTGGTTGTCTACCGGCAAAGCTTGCTGGGGCTTGTAGTTTCACAACATCTGGAGGGCTGCAGGTTGGACAGGCCTGACGTAAACCTTCAGGTTGGCAATAAAAAGTGCAAACTCAAATTGTATGCAGCTACAACACAGAGAAGCAGCTCTCGCAAATAACTTGATTGCAAACACTTTTAGGATTAATCCTCAAATGAAAGTTTTTCTAATCCAAAATTGGCCCCAAAACCCCTTGTCAAAAATGCAGTCAAAAATTATAAACAAAAATAAAAAATATTCTTATTATACAGGGCTGCTTTTCCATTTTAAAAAAATTACAGTGCATATACCAAGGATTTACGCCTATAATAGTTCCTAGTGAAATTATTGACATTAACCCTAACAAAACATCCTAACACTTGTCATGATAGAAGTTGATGTTCAGAATTTCATTCTAGGCAATTTCAATCACATATTGTTTTCACCACTTGAACATTGGCGCAGCGGTTAGACAATGCACCTTTGAAAACTAGAAACCTGCGTTCAATTCCTCCACAACACTCTTGTGTCTGTGGAATCAATAATATTCTTCCCATATATGTATTGCGTTCCAATGTGTCTCTGGTGTAAAAGTACGCTTGCTTTAATTGCAAACAAATCAGCCGTGAAAATGTGTATTTTTATGGGTATTAATCTGAGTAGCGTTTGGAAGCTGTTGGGTTAATAAACAGTAGCAAAGAACTGTTGACACAACAGCCATTTGAGATAGCGAATCATTATAATATATTGTGGGTAATAAAAATGTATTGTTTGGGTTTATAGCACAATAAAATTTGCTTGAGCTCCATGTAAGATTTTGGAGGGGCTTATTCAGGATACTGGAATGGGTCTGCAAGTACCTTAGCCATCCATTCCGGCAGCCGGAATGGCTTTCTCAGTGCATTCCCCATCCATTCCGGCAGCCGAAATGGTGTTTACAAAACCCTAAACATCCAGTCCTGCAGCCGGAATGGATGTTTAGGGTTTTGTAAACACCATAGCAAAATGGAGTATACAGGCTTAGAAAAGACAGTCAGCTTTACTCAAGACACACCAAGCAGCAGAGGGCGCTATATTAAGCTGACTCATTCCGGCAGTTCCGGATTTAACCCAAAGGCCCAAAATATCAGCACACATCAAGCACTTTACAGTGGCTTTTACTACAAAGGTGACTGTAAGGAAAAGAGGTTTATTTTACACAAATGTACTAATGTTTAATGTTTTATATATATATATATATATATATATATATATATATATATATATACAAATAAATGTAAAAAACAAATAAAAAAAAACAAATGTATTAATATGTATGTATGTTGTGCATATTTAGTTGTGAATCTTTTAGACGCATGATGCATTTTGAGCAGTTTTATTGTTGTTTTAGTTAACTATTTTGGACTTAAACATGACCCTGAGCTGGTGTAAGTTTGAGCAAGGAGTTGAGACACGATTGTTCTCAATTTACCCTACATGGACAGATGTAACGCCTACTCTTCTCCGGTCTGAACAAATAACGCCTACTCTTCTCAAATTATATCTTATCTCCGCCCACTCCACGCCCACTCTCCTCCCATTCCCACCCCTTTTTTCTCAAGTGGTCAGCTAACATCGGAAATGTATTTGCGATGGAGTTTGAGACACGGATTCCTTTCCATAACGGATATACTCAGCTTGAGCAGCGTATTGTGGTGCTTTCCGCAACGCAACGCCCTGTTTCGCGCATGCACAGAAACGAGTATCGTAGTGTCCGCAAAATGCGCTGATTGTGTAGCTTGATGAATCAGGCCCTTAGTTTGGTTATATCCTGGTCTACCCGAGTGAGTTGAATCCCATAGAGGGTAACTGCCATCCCAGCTAAGGGTGGTATCCTCACACATATCATATTGCTTCTTTGCATCATCCTCCAATAATGCTCGAACCAGCTCCTTTTTAGTTTTATCTGTCCAGTTGAGACCTCGCTGCTCACACAGGGCAATTAAAACTTTTTTGGCTCTTTTCTTGTAAGCAGCTGCTATTCTTGCAGTTACTTTGCAAAATAAAATATAGAAAAAGAAACACAAGAGAGAAGGGAAGGGAACTGATTTGCACGTATGTCTTAAAAAATAATAAGAATTGAGTTTTTTCCTTATGAACACGGCTGTATTCCTCGCAAGGATACTACCAGTTCTTAAGTGCAGGGAATATTTACTTAAACCCAACACTTAATGCTCTAAAAATGTGAAAAATCCCACAAGCTGCCAACAATTGTCAGGGATAAGCCCATTTAGCTACTCCCTGATTAGATATCTTATCATATATTCCAACAATCATACAATATATCACCTATATTTCGTCAGGAAACCGCTCCAGAACCCCTTTATCTGTAACAAACCGCCCTCTGCGCACTCGTGACTTGGAAGCTTACTGTAAGGGAACACACAGGATTCCAGCCTAAACCTCAAACTCACCTCTTCCTCTAAGGCTACAGATTTCGATGGTCCCTTCCCAACACATACGCACGCTTCACACCTCTCAACAACTGCCACCAGCTAAGTATAAGGCCTGTAGCAAACCTATGACTTAATCACCCAATTGCGTACACTCTGTGCTCTGGTAGCTAAACAGTTAACCCTTTACACACTGGTTTCTAAAGAGTTAATCCAGCGTAGCAATCTGTCTCTTCCAAACAGGCAATGAATTCGTTTGAGAGCAATAAAGACAGAACTATTAAATTGTTCGATTTAATATACAAAAAGTACAATGCTTACATAGAATAAAAAAAACAGTTAGATAAAGATTTGAAATACAAGTAAAAAATTGCAAACAGTTTTAAAATCAAATTGGATGAAAGTACAGAGCATCACTTACGTATAATAATCTGTATGCCTGGGGCAGGCAGAAAAGATGGACAGTCCTTCAATTAGATTGATCCCCAAGAAGCTGACAATTTGTCCCTTCAAAACACAGGTTTTTAAGCAAACTCAAATGGGACGGCATTCACAGGGCAGTGTGAATGGAAATGCGGGAGCAGAAATGTCCCTTGGGTGTCACCTAAGGCTTGTTCAAAACTATTCCTAAGTTTTGACCTGTCTTAGCTTTTCTCAGATATATCCCAGAGACATAAAATTCCCTTCAATAAACCGGTCATAACTTCCCGCACATTTAAATACCAAATATGATGGGATTACAGCAATATCCGATCTCGTCCTGAAATACATGTGACTAGGGCTGTTCCCTGTATAGTTAGTATCTATGTTTTAAAACCCTTATGTGGTTGATCAGTACTTTTATAGATTTTAAGTGGCATATTTTAAAACTGAATTCTTTTTGTCTATATTAAATATAGCCTATGTCAGCGCATGCTGAGCGGTACCTAAACGTCTATTCAGGTGTCACAACCAGGCTATAATTCCCCGCAGGAGCTCTTTGAAGCTGCCCCAGGTGACACTCCTCTTCTCACACTGGAATGTGCAAAGCCATCAAATACATTTACATCAGACTTAGGGGTATATTTAACAAAGTGTGATGGTGCACTAACGTTCACTTAACATACAATTCATGCCCCGATGTGTCCCCCGCATATTTATTAAAGATGCATTGCAGCAGATATCGTGGATATCTGCTGCTTGGCATTCTGCTTCGTTTTGGGGAGCAGTCACCATTCAATAGTATGGTGACTGCTCCCTTTTGCAATCTAACAAGTTCCGAAAAATAGTTTTTTTCGGGAACTTGTCTTGATAATGTACGCTAGCTGGAGCTGGCGTACATTATCATATATGAGAAATCTCAGTGCTGTCAGCTCTGCTCCGAAGAGCAGAGCTGGACAGCGCATGTGTGGAGGGATCATGTGATCCCTCCCTGTCAATCACAGCTCTCTCTCTGCAACGATAGTTGCAGAAACAGAGAGGGGATCTTTGTGCGGATGTCCAGTTCTTGGAACTGGACATGCGCAATTGAAGAATGAAGATAAGATCCGGAGACGGCGCTTCCGAAGAGGGGGGTAAGTGTGATTTTTTACATCACAGAAACAGCAGTTTTTCGGAACTGCTGTTTCTGTGCAGGGTTGTACATAAATGTGAGAAATAGTTCAATCCTTATCATTGCGATAAGGATTGAAAACTATTTTTCACTTTATGTTAATATTGATAAATGTGCCCCTTACTGTCTTCATATCTTACACTTTAAACTTATCAATTGATTCATTTGATATAACATATTTACACTGCAGTTATGCTTTATCCTTTATAAATAACTGTAAGCTCTCTATGTTCAAGACAGTCAATAATTAGTTAGAGCCAGCAGGATCCTTCGATTGATATGGTTGGAGTGAATGTGTTTTTGGCTGATTTCTGTGTCTTTAGCTACTTTGCTCTAAACTTGATAGCACGCTGCCACCTGGTGGCCATTTTTGTGTACTACATCTGAGTATTGTAGAGATATTTCATTGCATTAATAGAATTGAGAGAATTTCAGATTATCTATTTGCTTATGACATAATTATGTAGTATAAATGTAATCTTCTTTGAATAAGAAGATAATGTAAACTTTTTCTTAATTGGCATTGATAACATAGGCACACTACGCTGACCAGGGTTTCAAATCACTTTTTGTATTGTCCATTTAATGGACAAATTTTTATACAAACAAGCAAAAGACACAAGTGTTCCCAAAAATCCCCTTTCTACTATGGGTAAACCAAAATCACAAACTAACAAACCGATTCCTTCTGCCCCGTCCCCTCCAACTCCTGACTCGGATCAATCTTTTAACCCGAGCCCTCCTGGGGTACCCTCGCAAAACATAACTCCTTCCATATCAGCGATGAAATTTTCGGCCATGTTTATGCCCCAAATTGACAAGCAGTTCCAGGCCTTACACACCATGGTGGAAAATGCTTTGTCAAAAATTTCAGCTAATACAACTAGTATTGCTGAGTTGGAACAGCGAACCAGTGACCTAGAAGACAGTAACGTGTCTCGAGATACCACAATGTTCACAAACCTTACAACAATTAACAGATAAGATTGACGATCTGGAGAATAGGAATTG
Organism: Mixophyes fleayi; assembly: GCF_038048845.1. Lineage (NCBI taxonomy): Eukaryota > Metazoa > Chordata > Amphibia > Anura > Limnodynastidae > Mixophyes > Mixophyes fleayi. The sequence continues at coordinate 47,284,358 of NC_134410.1, read as the reverse complement.
GAGAAACAACCTCCAATTCATAGGTATACCAGAATCAGTGAAAGGCCCCCAACTCAATGCCCCCAATATCTAAGTGTCCTCATCCGGCTGGCGCTAGAGCTTGAAGAGACAAAAGACAAGCCCCAAATTGAGAGGGCCCATAGAATAGGCCAGGAGAGAGAAGGTGACAAGTCCAGACCCCGCCCTGTAATAGCCAGATTTTTGGACTATAGAGCTAAAAAGGCAATATTAGGGGCCTACAGAAAACAGGGCTCATTGATCATTGAAGGAAAAAAAATCTTAACTTTTTCAGTCAAGGTCTTACAGAAAAAAAAAAAGTTCTCAGCTGTCTGCAAAGACTTAATAGATAACAACAAGCGGTTTGCATTACTCTTCCCGGCCAAACTTAGGGTTACTGGCAATGGCCAAACCCTACTCTTGATGACACGGCGGAAGCCGCTAAATATTTCCTACACAAATCGCCACCCCAGGAGACCCAGGGCGAAGATAGATTACCCCCTCATTGCTGAGGCAACAAATTATTAATATGTCTATTTGCAAAATGCCTCAGGAAAATGATCAGTTCTACCAGTTAGTGCCCGTTCAATGTTAAGTTTGTTATACAATTTATTTCTATTACATGTCTTCTTGTTATGGTTACTTATAACAAAAATTTGAAAATGTTAATATCTTTGGGGTCATATCCCGACTACGTGTCTGGGACTCACCCCTGCTTGTTATTGGTAAAGAGAAAAAATAGAAGATGGTGGATGAAGACTGTTTGGACAATAATATATTTATTTCTTTTGACATGTACAGTAAGTTTATCCAGGAGGATGTGCATGAGGCGCGGGGGAGCCCACAATTCATTAGAAGGGTTGGAAATGTTTCCGTTCTCTCTGACTACAGGACCACATCATGAGAAGTTGCAGTTCGTAAGTAACCAATCCCTGGGTGGGGGAGGGGGTTGACCATGCCACACACGCAATTAGATAATACTACCCCTCCCCTCCCCCCATCAGCCCATGAAACTTGTAACATGGAATGTTGGAGGCTTAAATACCCTCATTAAAAGAAAAAAGTTATAACACAACTGTAGGTGGAGATTTCAACGTGTTTGATGACCCACTCATAGATAAAAGTCCTGTCCCTCAAAACATCTGGTCTGAGATGTGGACCCAAATTTCATCCCTGAAAGTAACACATGGCCTCTGGAACCCATGGAGATTATTGAATGCTTTAGACAAATCTTTTACTTTCCATTCGGGGGTCCATGACTCATTTTCCACAATAGATTACATCTTATTAGCTGACTCTCTGATAACTGAAACTGTTAAGACCGATATTGGGTCAATACTCATATCTGATCATTCCCCGGTCTTTGTATCGATCCCATTGGATGGTCAACGAAACTTCACATGGTGATTTCCATCCTATCTCTACACATCAGAAATTTTAAACAACACCTTAAATATTACTGGATGCATTATCTAGATAATAGCATAGATCATTTTGACAATCCAGTGTTATTCTGGGAAGCCTCCAAAGAAGTGATACAGGGGAATATAATAACATATCTGACTAATTGAAAAAGGGAAACCAATAAAACTCATCAATCCTTAGCAAAAACTATGAGAACTCCAATATAATGCTTATCTCGCTAATCCTAATGACTCCACACTAGATATCTACAAACAAGCAAAACTCACACTAGAAAACTTCTTGTTAGCTCAAGCCCAGTCTAAGATAGATTACACGAAAAAGAAATATTACAGATGGGGAAATAGAGCTGGCAGACTTCTGTAAAACATGTCTAAGGGCTAAATTTACTAAGCTGCGGGTTTGAAAAAGTGGGGATGTTGCCTATAGCAACCAATCAGATTCTAGCTTTCATTTATTTAGTACTTTCTACAAAATGACAGCTAGAATCTGATTGGCCGCAGCTTAGTAAATCTAGCTCTAAGCCTTTTAGACGGAGAAGCCACATAGTAGCAATTAAAACAATAGACTCTCATGTACCCCTAACCAAGTCTAGAGAAATAGCGGACACTTTTCTTAAATTTTACCAGACACTATATACAGTCACCCCACCAAACAACTCCCTCTTGAACAATTATTACTAGAAGCTAACCTACCCAAACTCTCCTCCAGTCTGCAAGACTTATTGAATACTGATATCTCTTCACAAGAGATCTCAGATACTATTTCAGAATTGAAGCTTCACAAATCCCCTGTCCCTGATGGATACTCGGACGAATATTATAAACTCCTGAAAGTAGAATTAGTTCCAATTCTGCCTATCCTGTTAACATCACATCAATTAGGTTTTGTCCATGGACGCCATTTGGTACGGGGTTTCCGCACCGCCATAGCCTCCATAATAGCTTCTTCCCACACCCCAGACACATCCAATGTACTTGGTAGTCTAGATGCCCACAAGGCATTTGACACAGTGTTGAGGTCCTTTTCATCAGCAGTACTGGATGATAGGGAATTTGGAGGAGACTTCACAGCACTGATCAATTATTTTTATGATACCCCATCTACCTCTTTAATAATCAACACACTAATAGGGGATCCGTTAGTGAGGACGAGGGGCACTCGACAGGTATGTCCGATGTCCCCCCTGCTATTCAACCTATCATTGGATCCTATGCTGAGAGCTATTCAACAGTGGCCTCAGATGAACGGTATATACATTGGCACGGAGTGCACCAAAATCACAGCATTTGCAGACGATATTCTGTTCCATATTTCGAACCCAGATGTGTGTCTCGCCCCCCTAATGGGAAAAATTGAGAAGTTTGGTTCAGTGTCAGGCTTTGAGGTGAATCTTGAAAAATCAACAGCGACCTCACTGGGATGGGGTCCAGTTAAACCTAGGTGGGCTCAGGCTCTTTTGTTGCAATCGGCTAGCTTCTCAATAACATACCTCGGGTCCGGCTCCCGAAGAACATGGCCACTCTCTACAATCTGAATATTGGTAAAGCTATAGCTTACATGCAAAGGGAATTGTCAGGATGGGATAGGCTCAATCTATCTTATCTGGGTAGGGCTAACATCTTGAAAATGATAACATTTCCTAGGCTGCTGTATCCTCTGCAAGCAGTGCCAGATGCTCAACATATCAACTATAGCCATGTGGCACAATTGCGTTACCTGAGAGATTGGCTAATGGATGAGAGCACTTACACCAACCTAGAGGTAGAGAAACAGTTTCTCCCGGAGGTTCATATCAGGGTTTTTCTAAACTTCCATGACCAAGAACTACCTTCCTATGTCCTTGAAAATCCCCTTATTACCTCAGTCAGGAAAATATGGCATATTTTAAGAAACAAACTACACCTTAATCCCTATAAATCCATCCACTTACCCTTTCTTAAGAACCCTGAATTCCAAAATGGCCTGGCGACTCACCCATTAACTAGGTGGGGGAGGGATGGACTGTGGACAGTGGGCCAGTTGTTAGACAGGACCAACAAAAAACCATACCATTATAATAGAGCACAGGAATTATTCCCCTTCTTAGGCCCATGTGGCCCTTCCTTCATTCAAGCCCAATATTACACCTGTGAAGTAATCTCCCTCTTTACCGCAGTTGACTGGGACAACCCCCTAGACACTCTGTTATTAGCTTCTCCTCCTAAGCGAGGGGCAATATCCTCTAATTACGCCTTCTTGAGGACTTTCCTAGACCATACTAAACTCAAATCAGGTTTGAGTAGGGGGCTGACCTACTTTCCTCTACTGGAGGAAAAGTTATTGTTGAAGGCATTAGCTATCTCGATTAAACTTTTCCCGGCCTCCATATACACTGAAATGTTCCTAAATATATTTCATAGAGGATACTTATCACCACATCTGATAAAGGATTTTCCCCTCCTTTTATGGGTTTTAATCTCCTTAATATTCTGGCAAATGTATGTATGACCATTTAATACTGTTATATAATATATATATGACTATTACCGTCAACCAACTCCTCGCAAAAGGTACTTCTAAATTAACCCAAGAAACATCATTCTTATATTCCCTCAAATCTACAGACTTCAAGAATAACCACAGCAAGATATAAATTTAAAGTGTGTTGTATTATATTATAGAACAATAAACAGCGTAACAATATTTTACACAAAATATAGATTTTGTGCCATACATCATTAATTTCCTGTTCTATAAATGTATAAGTAATTGTGTGTGTGTTTTGACTAACTATTGTCTAAAGGTGTGTGTGTGTGTTTTAAGCTATGTGTATGTGTATGCATTGTGTAGTGAAGGGGGAGGGGAGAATCCATACAGACAAGCATGCACACATCTCACTCAAGTCCAACGGCCATTTTTAAACACATGGTATTTCAACGACATACTCAGAGATTCAGATCCACAAACTTCCCTATAAACCAATAGTCCAACAAAACATTATATTTAACAATCTGATCACTTCCTGAATAATCCATCACATTCTATGCAATTAAATTAAACTGCATAAAGCAAACTATTTCCATTCAAAAACTTCATTACAGTATTAAACCATCACAGAATCACACAGGACTATGTACAACAAACGCCTCCATTTATATCAACAATCTATCCCAAACACAACAGCACTAAAGGGATTACAGCATTGCAACATTATAACAAGTCATGAAACCAAAACTGAACCATAGAACTATGTATAACATAAATGCTTTCATTTAAACCAACAATCTATCCCAAACAAGGCATGCATTTATGTAACACTGTCCATACCAAACCAAAATCTTTCCAATCACATTTACCATCTGTATTCAAACTTTCATATAACTTAGGACAAATAATCATCCATTCTCATATACTCTACACATATGAGTCTTCCATTCAACAGCACATTACAACACGCTCACACTCACCTTTCATGCCATTCAAACTCCATACTATGTAGGCCGTGATGTATCTCACTTCATGTCTGCTCAGGTTAGCAACAGCTTCCAAAAAGGGACCCTTTCTTTTCCTGTGTACAGTCAGGGCCGCCGAGAGGGGGGGGAGCGGGTACATTTTACCCGGGTCGGGCCCTCGCTGCAAATTTTTTAATTTTTTTTTTCCTTTTCCCCATCTTCCGTTTTTTAATTTTTATTTTTTATTTTTTTCCATGGGGGGGTGGTCGCTCCGGCAAGATCGTTGGTGGGGGGAGCAGTAACATAAAAAAAAATTAATACTCACGTGACCGCGGCGCAGCGTCCCTCCTCTCTTCTCTGCTCCATTCACCCTGACTGTCGGGCGTGACGTCATCAAGTCACGCCCGTCAGTCAGTGAGGAGCGCCGGACAAGACCAAGGCAGAAGAAAGAAGAGAAGACAGAAGATAAGAGAAGAAAAGAAAAGAAAGAAGCTGACAAAAGGTAAGGAAAGAAACGGAGAGGCAAGGGGAGGAAAACAGAAGGGGACAGTTGAAAGACAAAGTGTAAGAGGAAACATGTCTAGTAAGGGCACTCAGTGATGGTCATGATTTATTAAAATATACCTTTTATTAGTCATATTTAAAATACTGTTCCCTAAAGTGAACCTGAATATCGTTAGTAGCGAAATAGAAAGAAAAACTGAAAAAATGTGACAAATAAACAGTATTAAATAAAGATTGTTAAAATGGCATTTTAACAATCTTTATTTAATACTGTTTATTATCGTTTATTTGTAAGGCGCCACAAGGTTTCCGCAGCGCCGTACATGGTACAAACAGTAGACTATACAGGGTAAAACAGTACAGAACAATAAACACAAAGTACCAGTACTTCAGAAACTCCGGGCAGGCAAATACAGTAGAGATGGAGCGGAAGAACAGGTATGGAGACAGGAGGGAAGATGGGCCCTGCTCATTCGAGCTTACATCAAAGGAGGGTAAACAGAATCAGGTACATAAGGGAGCCAGTGAAGCAACGGGGAGAGAGAAAGGGGGCAGGGGAGAACCAGAAGAGGTGAGAGGTTAAGTGGATGGTTGGTAGGCCTTAAGGAACAGGTGAGTTTTAAGTAGAGATGGTCACTGACCCCCGTGTTTTGGTTTTGGATTCGGTTTTGGATCTGGATTACCGTCGTGTTTTGGTTTTGGTTTTGGTTTTGCAAAACCGCCATTGCGTGTTTTGGTTTTGGTTTTGGTTTTGTTTGGTTTTGTTTTGCTATTTTTTGGGAAAATCCATGTTTTTGGGCCTAAATTAACCCAATTTAGTGCTCCAACTGTTTTAGAGACAAGTAATCTAATTGTTGAGGTAATAAATCATCCAAAAAAACTGTTTAATTCTTCGTTGGTAGGCCTATTCTACACACAAAACAGATTGTCTTCCTCTCCATCTATGCATATTGGCAATGCAGCCATCGTCTTTGAATGTATATTACACCCTACACTTATAGTTAAATATGTAAAGAAATGGAAAAAGCCAGTTTGGTTTCTGTCTCTCAAGGCCCCCCTCCACTTGTATAAAATACCAAAAAATTCAGCCATTATAGACTGTACAATCTTAATTGACATGGAGAAAGCCAGTTTGGTTTCTGTCTCTCTAGGCCCCCCTCCACTTGTATAAAATACCAAAAAATTCAGCCATTATAGACTGTACAATATTAATTGACATGGAGAAAGCCAGTTTGGTTTCTGTCTCTCTAGGCCCCCCTCCACTTGTATAAAATACTAATAAATTCAGCCGTTATATACTGTACAATATAAATTGAAATGGACAAAGGCAGTTTGGTATCTGTCTGTATCAGATCCTCTCTCCACTAGGAGTAAAATAGAAAACTATTCAGCCGTTATATAATCTAGAATATAAATAGAAATTGAGAAAGGCGATTTGGTATCTGTCTGCATCATAATCATCAACATCATCATTAGCGCCCTCGTCGCCTACACAAATCTCCCCCTCATCCTCTTCTAATTCCAAAGTGGCATCCTCAATTTGGGTATCACCAGCTACACTCGGGCTATTAAGGCACACATCAGCAGAATGCTCACGATTAGACATCCCACTGTTGGATGGACTCTCCACAGGGATTGTTGTCATTTGTGAATCAGAGCAAATATTCTCCTGTAATGCCTCACTGTTATCTTGCAGCTCGGCTTTAACGCGTAACAGTAGTTGTGCACCAATTGTAGGCTGGGTAACTTTTTGGGATCTGCCACTAATAGCCAAAGGTGAAGGCCTCATTCTCTCTTTGCCACTGCGTGTGTAGAATGGCATGCTTGCAATTTTTTTTTTATCGTCACTTAACTTTTGCTCAGTTACACTTCTTTTTCGCTTCAATACAGTAAATTTTTTTTGGGTTTTTGTTTTTTGCACTAATTTGAAAACACTCTGTTGTTTGACATCGCCTTGGCCAGATGACGTACTGGGAACACTAACATCAGGACTGGTGACAGAACCTGGTTGCTCATTCAGATCATATGTGGACTGCTTTGAATCCATTCTGAGCGCAAACCACTGGGGAGTGCTAAAAATTATTTAGTAGATTCTGCTGACAGTTATGACTTTTGACAGCCAGAAATATTAATGCACAATTAGGGAGGACACCCCAAAAGCACTGAGGAGTGTTAAAAATTATTTAGTAGATACTGCTGACAGATATGACTTTTGACAGCCAGAAATATTAATGCACAATTAGGGAGGACACCCCAAAAGCACTGAGGAGTGCTAAAAATTATTTAGTAGATACTGCTGACAGATATGACTTTTGACAGCCAGAAATATTAATGCACAATTAGGGAGGACACCCCAAAAGCACTGAGGAGTGCTAAAAATTATTTAGTAGATACTGCTGACAGAAATGACTTTTGACAGCCAGAAATATTAATGCACAATTAAGGAGGACACCCCAAAAGCACTGAGGAGTGCTACAAATTATTTAGTAGATACTGCTGACAGAAATGACTTTTGACAGCCAGAAATATTAATGCACAATTAGGGAGGACACCCCAAAAGCACTGAGGAGTGCTACAAATTATTTAGTAGATACTGCTGACAGATATGACTTTTGACAGCCAGAAATATTAATGCACAATTAGGGAGGACACCCCAAAAGCACTGAGGAGTGCTAAAAATTATTTAGTAGATACTGCTGACAGATATGACTTTTGACAGCCAGAAATATTAATGCACAATTAGGGAGGACACCCCAAAAGCACTGAGGAGTGCTAAAAATTATTTAGTAGATACTGCTGACAGAAATGACTTTTGACAGCCAGAAATATTAATGCACAATTAAGGAGGACACCCCAAAAGCACTGAGGAGTGCTACAAATTATTTAGTAGATACTGCTGACAGAAATGACTTTTGACAGCCAGAAATATTAATGCACAATTAGGGAGGACACCCCAAAAGCACTGAGGAGTGCTACAAATTATTTAGTAGATACTGCTGACAGATATGACTTTTGACAGCCAGAAATATTAATGCACAATTAGGGAGGACACCCCAAAAGCACTGAGGAGTGCTAAAAATTATTTAGTAGATACTGCTGACAGATATGACTTTTGACAGCCAGAAATATTAATGCACAATAAGGGAGGACACCCCAAAAGCACTGAGGTGTGCTACAAATTATTTAGTAGATACTGCTGACAGATATGACTTTTGACAGCCAGAAATATTAATGCACAATTAGGGAGGACACCCCAAAAGCACTGAGGAGTGCTAAAAATTATTTAGTAGATACTGCTGACAGATATGACTTTTGACAGCCAGAAATAGTAATGCACAATTAGGGAGGACACCCCAAAAGCACTGAGGAGTGCTACAAATTATTTAGTAGATACTGCTGACAGATATGACTTTTGACAGCCAGAAATATTAATGCACAATTAGGGAGGACACCCCAAAAGCACTGAGGAGTGCTAAAAATTATTTAGTAGATACTGCTGACAGATATGACTTTTGACAGCCAGAAATATTTATGCACAATTATGGGGGACACCCCAAAAGCGCTGGGGAGTGCCAAATATGAAGAAAAAATAATAAACCTCTATCCTCCTCTCTGCACTAGCGATTTTGGTTAGAGCAATTGCAAGAACAATATTGTATTCTCTGTCCCTGCTCTAATTAGCCTATGACTACACCCTGCTCTCTCCCTCTGTCAAATGGCGATGGATTGCTGTGGAGGCGTGTATTTATAAAGTTGAAGTATCGCGAGAACCGAGCCCCGAGATCCGACGACGTCACAATGACGTTCGGCCTCGATTTGGATTCGGAATGGGCGGGAGAGTACCGAGCTGCTCAGCTCGGTACTCGGATACCCAAAGTTCGGGTGGGTTCGGTTCTCGGAGAACCGGACCCGCCCATCTCTAGTTTTAAGTGCCCGCTTGAAGGAGCACAGATTGGGTGAGAGACGAATGGAGCGAGGGAGGTCGTTCCAGTGAAGGGGGGCGGCACAGGAGAAGTCTTGGATTCTAAATGTTGGGTGTACTATCATCTGGTACGTGGATTACCGCAGGGGGGGGGGGGGATTGATGATGACAATCTCTGCTGCGGCCAGGAAAACCATTCTGCATGTGTGGGTACAGAACTCCCCCCCACAATAGATATGTTCAAGGAAAAAATGTTTTTTCTCCTGAGAATGGACTGGTTGGAGGCGTCACTACACAAGGGCACACTAACCCGTAAGGTTTTTGAAACCTGGGAGAGCTATATCAACATACTACTTATACCATTGCGGGTACAGCTTAGAGAATATTTTCACCGAACACTTTGGAATGAAACTAGAATGTTTCTTCAAGACCCTCCGATTGAAATACAGGAGAGTATGTAGCTTTACACTTCTTTTTTTTTTTTTGGGCTTCCCCGCGCCTCCAGTTTTCTATTTGGTTACCTTCAAGTTTGCAGAAGGTAGACAATAGAGTTATTTTTTTTAACGCTAAAGTTTCATTGCTGGAGTATGACAGACTAGATTTACCCATGTTCCTCCTTGCGCGCCTATAAAGCATGTAAAAACTCATATGTACATGTATGTTTATTGAATTTGAAATATTGTTGTCAATTGTACATTTCCGAACTTCTTCAATAAAAATTGTTCAAAAAAAAAGGATCATCACTTTTCCAGAAAGGAGGAGCCCAGGCTAGAGCTTGGCTGTGAGAAGGGAATTAATGTATGCGACCTTGATGCATTCAGAACCAAAATTCTTGGGAGCCAGTTCAAATTGGATGGCGCACTGGTTAAGAAACCCTAGGCATCCCTTGGGATCATCGTCAAATTTCTCAGTTGAGGGAATACGTAAACCCCTGGAAGTAGATGTACTGACAGTAGAAGCAGCGGTAGTAGTGGAGACTGTGACCGAAACAGCTGCTTGACTTGTCGGCAGGGATCCTTGGAGGGTGTCTAAATGAGATACGACCCCCTGGAGGCACTGTAGTAGCTGAGCTTGATTAGACACTTGTTGGTCCACTCTATGAGCAAGATGTAGCAGAAAATCTTGAGCGGGGGGTTCTTCCTGACCACTCATCTTCTTGGCCAGAGTATACCGTCACAAGCTGTAAGGTAGCTACTAGCCGGTATTTGCGCTGCTGAGCAGGGAGGCGCGGAGTCTAACGCACCCCCGATGTTCACCAGGGATCCCGCAAAGAAGTTTGGGCCTCGCTGCAAGAGGGTGCGCAGGTCGCGGTTCTCTGACTCAGCCACAAGCGTAGTAACAGAGTGGACGGTGCGTAGTCAATCAGTCCGGGTCAGAAACAACTGGGCAGCGAGGTAAAAAGGGAGATCCGAAGAATAGTCAAAAGGCAAAACGAGAGTCATGAAACCAGGACAAGCAGGAAGGTCAGAGGAGATAGCCGGGTCACAACAGGAGAAGATTCTGAATACATACAAGGTGCTGGAGCAGGGTGGAACCAATACTCTGATACCTAGTGGTGCCAGAGGCTGCTTGATATAGATGGCTGAGAGCCCTGATTGGTGTGCGAGGAGTTGGCAGTCAGGGACGCTGACCACCGACAGGTGAGGCGTCCTGTTGCCTAGCAGAGTGACCCTGAACAGGAACCAGGAAGCGTCCCTTTGCTAGGCAGCAGGGCGCAATGATTGGGGCAAGGCAGGCAACCTGAGGAGAAGAGTTGCTGCAAGAGCCACAGGGGGCGGCCCACCACTTCGTGTTGATTTTAATACGTATGATGAGGAGCTGCAGTGAATATTACCCCCAGAAATTGTTGAAGGAGTAAATGTACAGGACACTGAGGCCCCTACTTTCCAACACGCATCTGGTGAGTTTTTTCAAGTATTTGTACAAGTGTTTTACAAAGAAACAGCCAAGCAGCATTTTGTATTAGGTTTATTTTACTCTAACATTTGCAAAGTAAACTGTATAGATGAATTAAGAATTGTCACTGCTAACACAGTTTTTCACATTTTTTACGCAATCAGAATTGCCTGTAAGAGAGTCCACACCAAGCACAATTCCTACTCCTCCACCTTCAATCAGGGATGTCGCCCCTGAAGAACAAGCTGGTGAGTGTAACCTGTTTTGAGAAAATAGAATGTATTTTTTGTTTTTTTTTTAAATGCTGTTGCAAATATGAGAAAGGTATGATGACATTTCTTTGTGGATCATAGCTGGATGTCCTACACAGAGACTCACCTAAAGGTATAATAGTTAACACCACTCCACACTCTTGCAACAATTTTCTGCATGCACCGTAATACATTTTGCCTTTTTATATTTTTTTTTATAAAGAATCACCCCAAAAACATAGGGTAACTGTGGATTGCTTAGCATGATACATCACTAGCATTCTCAGGCTGGTCCTATATTTGTAGTACTAGTCATGATCATAGAGAATGTTAAATGACTGTCGATGATTTAAAAAATAGTTTTTTGGACCAGTGTAAAAAAACCAAGTAGTTTACATGTGACTTTAAATATACTTACTATTTTAATTTCTCTACAGGAACATCCTCATTTCAAGCAGGTCTTCTTGATCAATCGCAGATGTCATCTGCAGAGCCAGAGGAAGACATCTGTGATTAATCACATTAGAACTGGTTGATGTATCCATGTCTAGTCGCCAGGAACACCCAACTGCCCCTGTGGAAGAGTCACAGCAGCAGCCAACTTCACCTCCTTAACTTGATACAGGCTGAGAAATGGCCCAATCTATAGCCAATTTCCAGGTACAACAATCCCATTTTATAGAGACCCAAACAAGACACGTCTTATATTGTAGGTCATTTCAGGCATGGCTGCCGCACTAATACCGAAAAATAAGATTGCAGCTGCAATAGAGCAATCAAATTTAAGTCTGATTCAAATGACAGGTGCTGTGGAGGCGTTACACACCACTGTAAAAGAGGAAAATGCCAACGTGCCTAGGATGGCAGCACAAATTCACCACGAGATCACAACAAGGTTACCCGTGCAAATTTCATCAGGAGAAACAAGTGACAGAGACTGCGCAGGAGGAGGTGTGCATTGTGGGGTCAGAAACTGCGCAGGAGAAGGTGTGCATCGATGGATATAGATTGTGCAGGAGGAGGTATTCATCAGGGGATATAGCTTTGCCAAGAGGAGGTGTACATCGATAGACAACAACTGCGCAAGAGAAGATGTGCATCGATGGATAGAGACTGCACAAGAGGAGGTGTGCATCGAGGGACAGAGACATCGCAGGAGGAGGTGTGCATTGGGGACAGAGACTGCGCAGTCGTTGTCTATCGATGTACACCTCCTCTTGCCAATATGTGTGCATTGGGGGACACAGACAGCGCAGGAGGAGGTGTGCATCAGGGACACAAACTGCGCAGGAGGATGTGTGCATCTGGGGACAGAGACTGCGCAAGAGGAGGTGTACATCAATGGACAGAGACTGCGCAAGGGTAGGTGTGCATCGGGGGACAGAGACTGCACAAGAGCAGATGTGCATTGGGTGACACAAACTGCGCAGAAGGATGTGTGCATCTGGGGACAGAGACTGCACAAGAGGAGGTGTGCAGCGGGGGACAGAGACTACGCAAGAGGCAGACTGTGTATCGATCCACATCTACTCTTGCGCAGTCTCGGTCCATCGATGCACAGTCCTCCTCTTGCGCAGTCTCTGTCCCCTGATGCACACCTCCTTCTATGCAGTCTCTGTCCATCGATGCACAGTCCTCCTCTTGCGCAGTTTCTGTCCCCTGATGCACACCTCCTTCTATGCAGTCTCTGTCCATCGATGCACACCTTCTAAAGTGCAATCTTTGTACTCTGAGGCACTTGTCTTCTTGTGCAGTTTCTGTTTTCAGATGCACACGTCCTACTCCGCAGTTTGTGTCCCCCGGTGCACACCTCCTCTTGTGCAGTCTCTGTTTCCAGATGCACATGTCCTCCTCCACATATTGTGTCCCCCCGGTGCACACCTTCTCCTGCGCAGTCTCTGTCCATCGATGCACACCTCCTCTTGCGCAGCACACCTCCTCCTGTGCAGTCTCTGTCCCCCAATGCACACCTCCTCCTGCTCAGTCTCTGTCCCCCGATGCACACATCCTCCTGCATAGTCTCTGTCCCCCGATGCGCACGTACTCCTGCATAGTCTCTGTCCTCCGAAGCACACCTCCTCTTTTGCGGTCTCTGTCCCCCGAGGCACACTTTGTCCTGCGCAGCTTGTGTCCCCCATTGCACACCTCCTTCTGTGCAGTCCCTGTCCATCGATGCACAGTCCTTCTCTTGTGCAATCTCTGTCCATTGATGCACACCTCCCATTGCATAGTCTCTGTCCCACGATGCACACCTCCCGTGGCACATTCCCTGTCCCCCGATGCACACCTCCTCCTGCACTGTCTGTGTCCCCAATGCACACATCCTGCTGCGCAGTCTCTGTCCCCCGATGCACACCTCCCGTTGCGCATTCTCTGTCTCTCGCTCCACACCTCCCGCTGTGCAGTCTCTGTCCCCCGATGCACATCTCCTTCTGCGCAGTCTCTGTCCATTGATGCACACCTCCCGTTGCGCGGTCTCTGTCCCACGATGCACATATCCCGTGGCACATTCCCTGTCTCCCGATGCACACCTCCTCCTGCGCAGTCTCTGTCCCCCGATGCACACCTCCTCCTGCGCAGTCTCTGTCCTCCATGCACACCTCTTCCTGCGCAGTCTCTGTCCCACAAGACACACCTCTTCCTGCGCAGTCTCTGTCCCCTGATGCACTTCTCCTCCTGCGCAGTCTCTGTCCCCCGATGCACATCTCTTCTTGTGCAGTTTCTGTCCCCCCGAGGCATACCTCCTCTTGCGCAGTCTCTGTCCGCTGCTTCACACGTCCTCCTGCGCAGTATGTGTACCCTGATGCACTCCTTCTCTTGCGCAGTCTCTGTCCACCGATGCACACCTTCTCTTGCACAGTCCTCCTCTTGCGCAGTCTCTGTCGCCAGATGCACACCTCCTTTTGCGCAGTCTCTGTCCCCCAGTGCACACCTCCTCCTGTGCAGCCTCTTCACCTTCACCCTCGCTGCACATCTCCTCTTGCGCAGTCTGTCCCCTGATGCACACCTCCTCCTGTGCAGTCTCTGTCCCCTGATGAACACCTCCTCTTGTGCAGTCTCTGTCCCCCGATGCACACCTCTTCTTGCGCAGTCCTCCTCTTGTGCAGTCTCTGTTACCGATGCACATCTCCTCTGGTGCAGCCTGTCTATCGATGCACACCTCCTCTTGTACAGTCTCTGTCCCCCGAGACACACCTCCTCCTGCGCAGTCTCTGTCTTCCTCAATGCACACAGGGATGGACTTGGACCGCATAAGAGGAGGTGTGCATCGATGGACAGAGACTGCGCAAGAGGAGGTGTGCATCGGGGGAATGAGACATCGCAAAAGGAGGTGTGCATCGGCAGAAAGAGATTGCACAGGAGGAGGTGTGCATCGGGGGACAGAGACTGCGCAAGAGGAGGTGTGCATTGATGAATATAGATTGCGCAGGAGGAGGTGTGCATCGGGTGACAGAGATTGCGCTGGAGGACGTGTGCATTGGGGACATAGACTGCGCAGGAGGAGGTGTGAATCGGGGGACAGAGACTGCGCAGGAGGACGTGTGCATTGGGGGACACAGACAGCGCAGGAGGAGGTGTGCATCAGGGGACACAAACTGCGTAGGAGGACATGTGCATCTGGGGACAGAGACTGCGCAAGAGGGAGTGTACATCAATGGACAGAGACTGCGCAAGAGGAGGTGTGCATCGGGGAACAGAGACTACACAAGAAGAGTTGTGCATTGGGGGACACAAATTGCACAGGAGGACATGTGCATCAGGGGATAGAGACTGCACAAGAGGACGGCTGCATCGGGTGACAGAGACTGCGCAAGAGAAGGTGTGCATCCATGGACAGAGACTGCGCAGGAGGAGGTGTGCCTTGGGGGACAGAAACTGCAGAGGAGGAGCTGTGCATCGGAGACAGAGACTGCACAGGAGGAGATGTGCAACGGGGGACAGAAGCTGCACAAGATCAGGACTGTGCATCGATGGACAGGGACTGCGCAGGAGGTGGTGTGCAACGGGGGACACAAACTTCACAGGAGAACGTGTGCGTTGGGGGACAGAGACTGCACAAGAGTAGGTGTGCATCCATGGACAGAGACTGCGCAAGATGAGGTGTGCATCGGGGGACAGAGACATCGCAGGAGGAGGTGTGAATCAGGTGACAAAGACTGCGCAGGAGGACGTGTGCATCAGGGGACAGAGACTTTGCAGGAGGAGTGTGCATCGATTGATACAGATTGCACAGGAGAAGGTCTGCAGTCTCTGTCCTCCGAGGCACACCTCCTCCTATGCAGTCTCTTTCCCCCGATGCACACCTCCCCCTGTGCAGTCTCTGTCCCCCGATGCACACCTCCTCTTGTGCAGTCTTTATCCCCCGATGCATATCTCCTCCTGCGCAGTCTCTGTCCCTCAATGCACACCTCCTCCTGCGTAGTCTCTGTCCCCCCGATGCACACCTCCTCCTGCGCAGTCTCTGTCCCCTGATGCATATCTCCTCTTGTGCAGTTTCTGTCCCCCGATGTACACTTTCTCCTGCACAGTCTCTGACCCCCCGATGCACACCTCCTCCTGCGCAATCTCTGTCCCTGATGCACACCTTATCTTTCACAGTCTACATCCCCCAATGCACACATCCTGCTGTACAGTCTCTGTCCCTCAATGCACACCTCCTCCTGCGCAGTCTCTGTCCATCGATGCGCACCTTCTTCTGCTCAGTCTCTGTCCTCTGAGGCACACATCCTCCTATGCAGTTTCTGTCCCCCGATGCACACCTCCTCCTGCGCAGTCTCTGTCCCTGATGCACACCTTATCTTTTACAGTCTACATCCCCCAATGCACACATCCTCCTGCGCAGTCTCTGTCCCCCGAGGCACACCTCCTCCTGTGCAGTAAGTCAATGTGGTATATTGACCTTGGTCTATATCACTGCAGGGTGGGTTAGATGTTATAAATGATCCCAATGCCAGTTAACCTCAATATAGCAGATTTAAATGTAACCCTGGGTTGTTTAATGTATACCTGTAATATAAAGAGTTATTAGACAGGCAGGTCTTTAGACAGTCCCTTCTGGATTGGTTGCTGAGAAAATACTTTATCTCCTGTCAGAGCAGGGACTGCAACTGATGCCAGGAGATGAGATAAACAGACCATGCATAGTGGCCATCTTTTTTCCCACAACTTAGTTCCAGCCGGTTCTCAAAGGGACATCACTTTCAAGGGCCTACATGAGTCTACAGCAGCAGGAGGGGCCCTTGTGCGGGGCCTGTCCCACCTACAAGGGTCTTGTACCGCTGGGTACCACTCAATATGATGAATTGAACTGAGTTTGATACTATTAATATTGTCTAATCAGGTACGAAATTTAGGTGGTGGAGTCACCGACAGTGACTACCACGAAGGGAGCAAAACGAAAATATGCTCACTAACAACAGCATGTTGGTACTACGTAATTTTCAATTGCGACTTATCTTTCAGTGTAGATGAGAGACGGAGATCTTGTGCAGAGCAGAGAGGATGAGTTGGGAGATATTTTATAGTAAAATAAGAGATGTATATTGGTGCAGTGCTATTTATGGCCTTCTTCGTTAGTAGAAGTATTTTAAATTGGATTCTGTAAAATACAGCAATTCAATGTAGGGACTGACAGAGTGGAACAGTAGTAGAAGAATATTTTAGAAAGAAAATTAGTCTAGGTGTTGCATTCAAAATAGATTATAGAGGTAAGAGTCTGGTTAGGGGAAGACGAGAATGCAGAGAATTCCAATAGTCACTGCTGGAGATTATGGACCTGATTTACTAAGGCACACAAAACAAACTAAATTATGTTGTTATTTTTAAACGCATATAAATCAGCCATAGACATGTCTATATTGAACAAGGAGCTGATCTAAAGATACATCTGTTGTTGAATATGGGTCTAAGGGCCAGATTTACTAAGCTGCGGGTTTGAAAAAGTGGGGATGTAGCCTATAGCAACCAATCAGATTCTAGCTTTCATTTATTAAGTACCTACTACAAAATGATAGCTAGAATCTGATTGGTTGCTATTGGCAACATCCCCACTTTTGCAAACCCGCAGCTTAGTAAATCTAGCCCTAAGTGCGCTCTGCTCTAACAGACAATAAATATACTGTAGGATACATATGTGAAACATAAAGTCCGAAAAGAACGCACAGAAAAAAAAAATGATATTAATTTCGCCTGCTATTAAAGTAGTCATTGATGACAAACCACTAAAAAGCATTTTTTCCCCCATAAAATACATTAGGATGTTATAAACATCTACTATACATACAATGCATTTTTACAGCTTTTCCTGTTTGCAAACACACGTTCTAGCATACATACCCGACTGTCACTAGTAATCAGCACTAACACCTGACTTTTAGCTGGTGTAAGTGATACAACAGAAAAACACGTACCTTAGAGATGCCCAAAGCTTGAATCGGACGTTGCTGTGAGTGCTCGAGCTTGACACATCCTTACTCTACATTGACTATGTGCATACGCCCATTCCCCTCCCTGTTCTGCCTATGAAATTGTAGGCTTTAGTAAGGGTCCTTTGAGCTCAAATGAATTGGATGTTGCTGCATTTACTGGCATATTTTCCGAATATGGTAATGCGCAGAGCGATTTTACATAAAATATGGCATCTATTGGCATGTACCTTCCTTAAGGGTTAGGGAGCTAAGAGATGTGACTGTAATCTGAGAGAGTTTGGGTCACAATTTGTTTTTTTTCAGAATATGAGTAATCAGTGCATATTTGAATAATGATGGATCGATACCAGTGAAAAGAGGTTACAGATTATAGTTAAGGCTGGGATGAGTACATTAAACAGGGATCATCTGATTTGTGAGGCTAATACGGTCAATGGAAAGGTAGTAGATTAGGAAAATAAGAAGAGAGTAGATACTTCGGACCTGATTCATTAAGCAAACGAAAGCAAAAAAAAGGACTGAATTTGCTCCTGGACAAACCACGTTACAATGCAAAGGGTGCAAATTAGTTTATTATTTTGCACATAAGCAAATAACGGGCTGTTTTTTCATGTAGCACAAAAATTTTTTTTTTTTTTTTTTTTTACACTGAAATGTAAAGTTGATCTAGCACATGTCTTACCCACACTATTAATCTGTCCCCACATTTTAAATTTACCTCTCCCTCCAATGCAACATGGTTTTGCCAAGGTGCAAAGTTGCTTCTTTTTTATGCTTTACTTTCCTCAGGCCCTTCATCTTCATTTGCGGAATGAAATGGAAAAAAAGGTGTCAGAGGGTGCTAGGAAGGATTTGAGCAGGTTTTTGATTGAATAAAGGATATAATTTCATATCTGCACTTATCAACCTTGTCCTTGATGTACAAAGCAAGATCTTGGGCATTGATATTAGTGTGAGAGGTTGGTGTGGGAGGTTTGTGAAGAGATGTAAATCTATTAACAAAAGGCATTTCATGGTAAGTGGAAATGAGAAATTGGAGTGGTATCTAGCATATACTGTCTCCCTCTCTCTCTGTGTGTATATATATATATATATATTGAAACATTAAAATAAAAGAGAAAAAAAGGGAGAAAAAACAGGCCTGCGCTCGGTATATCCCATATTATATATGGTACCAGCTGCTTGGCAATAAGTCCGCACTCGGTATATCACATATTGTATATAGTACCAGCTGCGTGGCAATATAAATGCCCAAATATGTATACAAAACAAAAAGACAGTGGTCAGCGCTTATCCTTTACACTGCATATCTTTGTGTATGTAGCAAAATGAAAACATGAGGTATTAGTTCGTATTTTGATATATATATATATATATATATATATATATTTACACACACACACACACACACACACTATATACCTTGTTATAGGTGATTATCTGCATAATATTCCCTATGCTTGCTAGAGATTCTTCTAATTTGTAATATTTTGTATAATCAGTACTATTGTACTATCCATTTTCCTAATGCTAATTCATGTTATTCCTATTGTATGAATATGATGATGTGAGTTATCTGTACAGCGCTGCGGAATTAGTGGCGCTATATAAATAGCTGCTACTGAAGATATAACTAATCTTGTAGTTAATGCTGACACAAGGTATTTTCTAATTTTGGTTGCAACTGTAGACAGATTGCTCTTCATTGTGAGACTAAGGGGTATATTTACTAAACTGCGGGTTTCAAAAAGTGGAGATGTTGCCTATAGCAACCAATTAGATGCTAGCTGTCATTTTGTAGAGTGCACTAAATAAATCAAAGCTAAAAAATTGGTTGCTATAAGCAACATCTCCACTTTTTTAAACCCACAGTTTAGTACATATACCCCTAAGACCTCTTTAAACTATAAACTGCAAGCAGCTCTGCTATGATTGGTAGAGCATTAGACCTCCTGTATATTTCTTACTACAAGCAATCCCCCCGACAAAATCTTAATTGCAGAATGCACTGGAATGTGGCCTGCAGTGAAATTCTGAAGTGTTCAATATTGAACCAGAGGCGTGGAGATCACCAAGGGCTAGATTTACTAAGCTGCGGGTTTGAAAAAGTGGGGATGTTGCCTATAGCAACCAGATTCTAGCTGTCATTTTGTAGAAGGTACTAAATAAATGAAAGCTAGAATCTGATTGGTTGCCATAGGCAACATCCCCACTTTTTCAAACCTGCAGCTTAGTAAATCTAGCCCTAAGCCTCATTCCTTCTCTGCATATGAGGAATACTGCTGGATGCAGTCTGTATGAACTCTTGATTAAAATCTGGCATCATAGCAATCATATAGGGACTTATTATACTGCTCTGCTCTCTCAGATTCATATCATTTTATTATATTACACGCATTCTATTTTACATCTAGTAGCAAATTTGATTAACTAAACATGATTACACCAATGTGTGCCACCTTCTCTGTTTACACACATAGAACTACTGTATTACTCTGTCCAGTGGTTGCTCTACTTTTATTTTCTGTGTGGTACAAATATTCAACATTTCTAATCCCTTTAGGCTAGATTTCCACCTCTATGTCTTCGTCAAGCTTGTATATACTTGTTGTATTTTATGTATGATTTGTTATACCGCCTGTCCGACCCAGTTTTCAGCGCATATATTAGATAACAAAAGGCATATGACATAAGTCATTGGAAGCTTAATGTAGATTGTCAGTTTTCCAATATGTAAGTCAGAAAGGGCAATACTGTAACAGTGACGTCTTGTTTCTTAAGTGGCTGTTACAGGGGTAAGCATTTCAGCTTGTTATATAGTAAGGATGTAGCCACATGTAATCTGCTGCCAGCTTTTGTGCAGTATAGTATTGTGTTACTAGTTACATAGCACCTGCTTCTTGCTACATAACCAGCATTTGTTATGCAGCACTGGACAGTAATGGTCTATGTACATTTTTTTTTATGCAATTGCATTTTACTCATGGAAAAGGTTCATAGTACTTGGAGCTACTGTATTTTTAAAGGAGAAGCATACATTTTGCTTTCAAACTGCTCCTAGTACTTATTCAAACATCTAATGGGTGATTTAATAATCAAAGCAGAGAAGCAAATCTGAAAAATATTTATGACGTATTGCACTAGCTGCTTTTGTCTGTAAATGTCGACTTTAGTCTATGGTGATGTGTGGCAGTCAGAAGAAATGCTTTGTATGGCATATTCAAGGTGACAAGAAAAATATACAGAGATACTGATCACATTGTATTTAAAAATATAGGGGAAAAAAATGTTTATCCAAACATGTTTTTTTTATATTAAACACACCGAGTTCCAGAAAGGTCAGATGCCTGAACACATCTGTTGTTTGTGAGATAAGACAATGATGGGGACAGCTAATTTTCCTTCCACCAATGGCAGAATTGACACTATGTGCTTTTGTTGCATAGGGGCGAGTAATGTGCCAACAGCACTGACCAATTGGTACTATTTTTGGTACTATTTTCATAGGACAAGTCACTATGTGCAATTGGTCATTGGTGACACAGCTGTAAGAGAGTTGAACATCTAGCTCTGAGTCTTGAGTACATTTAATTACACAGGTCTGCGATGAAAAAACTTTTCAAACAAATATATGTGATACTTACAGATTTTTGGCTTCTGAACACGAAAATGACTCCAGATTTTGCATATCACATCACGTTTTTCTGCAAAACGTGTATTTATGAATATCATTTTTTTCATATTCTTTAAAATAATAAATGTATTCTGCCTACATTATAAAACATTGTCTTAAATGAATTCAGTCGGTAGTATAGAAAGTTGCAATTCAGTTCTCGTCATAAACCTTCCCCCTGTCCACTGCCAGATTAAGGTCCACATGGGCCTTTAGCTGAAATATACAAAGGGCCTAAACCCCATACTGTCTAAAGGAACATTGCACACACACAACTTACAAGGTGAGCTGGCAAAGGTGGAACCAAATACAACAGATGCAACAGTTTTGCCCTGTGCCGGCTCATTTTAACCCCTGCGTACCACCACATACACACACAGTACATATACATTCATAGATTCTTCAAAAAGAAGTTTAAAAGCTGTTTTATTGCACAATGACAACACCTACACGTCAATACCATTAGCACATTCAGCCTATCTTAAAGAAACATGTGAAAATTTGAAAACTGTTCTGGAACTGATTGGATATGCAAGATACAACTGGTTAATATGTGGAGATCTTAAAATTTTATGCATGGTACTTGGCCAGCAACAAGGTTACACCAAATTCCCATGTGTTCTCTGTGAATGGCTAAAAATTTACATTGGCAAAAAAACAATTGGCCAGCTTGAACAAATATAGAAATTGGAAAAAATAATGTCATCAAATCCAGTTTAGTAGATCCAAATAAAGCTTTACTTCCACCTTATATATAAAATTAGGACTGATGAAACAATTTGTAAAAGCACTGCCTAAAGATGGAGAAACTTTCAAATATCTTTGCACCACATTCCCTAACATATCCGATGCTAAACTGAAGGAAGGCATTTTTACAGTCCCCGACATTAGAAAGTTAATAAAAGATGAACATTTCGGACGTGTAATGAATATTGTGGAACGTTCGGCTTGGACTTCGTTCAAACAAGTGATTTAAATTTTTTTAGGCAATGTCAAGGATCCAAACTACAAAGAAGTTGTCAGGGAAATGCTTAATAGTTACAGAAACCTTGGCTGCAATATGAGTTTAAAGGTATATTTTTTGAATTCCCATATTGAGCATTTCCCGAATAATCTCGGAGATTACAGTGAAGAACAGGGTGAACGGTTCCACCAAGACGTTTAGAGATGTAGAGAGAAGATACCAGGGTCTCTTTCTAGGTTGATTATGAAACCATCTTTCTTCCATTTGCAACTGATGACCCCTTTTCCTCTAGTACATAAAGTGTTTAAGAAATCTTTGTATTGACCTCAAATACAAAAAGAAGGTGTAATTGCAAATCCTCTCCTCACTTCTGCTGAAAGCCTTCCTATGCGGTTTTAATTTTCCATGTAGATAGATTAATCTGACACATTAAAGTGGTAACTAGACGCGTTCTAGAGCTTCCAAATGGAATGCTCAGAGTTCCAAGAAAAACAAATCAGGCAATACGGTCTGATGTGTCTCTTTAAATGAAAGCATATTACATTCTGTGCAAAGGAAATTTGGAAAGATCTGAAATGATATTGCATGGCAATCATGGGTCTTGAAAATAAGGTTCAGGAATTATTGTAATCTATTCAACGATAGTAATGCTTATTTTGCTTGCTTCTAGACAAGAGACTTCGATTTATTTTTTTTTGGTCTACTAACCATAGTCATTGTCCTTTCTCTTTCCCCAATTCTCTAGACTGCATTTTGTTATTGCTAAATTGGATTGCTTTTATAAAGAATGTAATAGTCATCCTGTAGAATTGTTTTCAATTGTTAACTTTAATATTATTACCCATATTACTTAAGACCTCTTTATCTTTGGAATTTTGCTTTTGACCAATAAAGCCATTTAAGAAAATGTATCACTTACAACACATTATCTGAAATTGAACATTTATTACTCTCTCCACTTGCCAGACTTACAATACCTGTAGAATATTAAAAGATAAGAATGTTATAAATGCAATAATTAATTTTGCGAAGATAGAAAATTATATTAGTGAAAAAAACCATAGGATTTTCAAAAAACTTTGTGGAAACATAAATCAAGCCGTACATTTTACCCTAATTATATGATACAGACATTTTTTTGTAGTATGCTTTTAAAAAGGTGAGTATAAGGAGTTTGTGTGTATGAATCAGGATATCCCCAATTAAGCATCATTTAAAAGTTGACCACATGGTTTCAAAAAAAACAGTGACATCTGCAGGCTAGAAGAAGATACTGCACTTCATTTTATTATTTGTTGGTTTACCTTCAGTGTATTTTTAATGACAATCATTTTTCTTGATAAACAAATTGCAAATTCCAGTGATAATTTAATGTTACACAATTTAGAAGAAAAACCCTACGATGTGCACTTTTAATTTTAATAGA
This sequence comes from Mixophyes fleayi, assembly GCF_038048845.1. Taxonomy (NCBI): domain Eukaryota; kingdom Metazoa; phylum Chordata; class Amphibia; order Anura; family Limnodynastidae; genus Mixophyes; species Mixophyes fleayi. Next base: position 47,260,441 of record NC_134410.1, on the reverse strand, counting down.
CTTTTAATACAAATACTTTATCAATTTTGATTGCAATAAGAAATGTATTTACATTACAACTGATCCATTATAAAATCTGAATCCTGTCTAATGTTGCCATTATCTTCTACACCCAAGAGCAAAATATATTTATTCCAGTCCCAATTCAAGAATTGTCCATGAAGGCATTAGACACTTTAACCCTCTCTTAAAAGGTTTCCCTTTGTATTTATCTATTGGAAATATTTAGAGATGACTGTAAAATAAGCAACACATTATAGGATTTTACCTATTTCTTATGAAACTGTTACCAAGTCTACTTGTCACACTCATCTTTCACTAGACATCTCCCCTTATCTCCTCCCAGAGAGCTCCTGTCTGTCTTATTCACGTGAAATAATCCTTTCACAAATAGCTTGGGGGCGTGACCTGGTGACAAGGGGCGTATTGTACATTGGGGTTATCATCAGAAGGACCAAATGACAAAGGTCAGAGAGTTGACAAGACACTTTCCCAAAGGTGCATATATTTTATACTGTCCCTCTGTATAGTATATTTTAGCATATGCTTTGTCCTGTATTAGGCACCATTAGGCATAGAGACATTTTCAGGCTGGAATGCCTCTAAATTTCCAGCTCCTGTAACATTATTTAATGTTTAAACTAACGAACAGACCAGGATAGGTAGGTACAGAGAAGTTCACAAGGGTTTTGGCAGGGATAAGATCCCGTATTTGTCCACAATCTATCAGTCTTGGATTTTCAGAATACTTTTCTTCTCAAGGTCATTCATTTCTTTGAGGATTAGAGCAACATTATACCTCAGTTCCTGGAACTTAGCAACTGGAACCTGGAATGTCACAAACAAGATATTAATTGTATGAACAGACACAACATCACTATTTAAAGCAAAGCAGTTTCTTAACTATATAAAATCTGGTGATTCTTGAGAAAACACTGCAAATTGTTATGTGCTTTAAGTGGTAACTAATGATCTAATACTGGTTAAGTCAATATGAAGACTAACCATCTTACAAATGTCAAACACAGAAGTACAAGTTTCCATAGCATAACAGAATTCAAGGCGTTTGACATTACTATGCTGCCAAATGCAAGCAATATTTCTGTTACAATCCATTTCAGATAGCAAGTAGTGTGCTGCCCTTCAGTCACTGACTGTATGTAATAAAACAGACTTACTTCAAAACGATGGGACTCCCCATTAGAAAGTTTCATCTGCATTAGAATGGAAGGCTGTAAGGCCCGGGAAAGAGAGCTAGAAGGATTGAAACCATACAAGTGAAAATGAATATCAGTTTGAATAATTAGTACACAGAGCCAAATCTGAACAAATCACACATGTCTATATTAAAAACAAAATTAGAAACATTTATGACTGGGCTATGGGTTCTTCTGTTCACATTGTCATCAATGTTTATTTATGAAGTGCCACAGATTCCGCAACAACGTACAATGCAGAAAAAAGAAGCATACCTGATACATTATACAAATACATATAGAAGCAAGAGAACAAGAACAGACGGAGAACATAAAAACCCCTTTCCGTGAGGACAAGGAGGAGAGGAGACGGGAGTTAGAGAGTGCTCTGCCCGTGAGAAGTTACATACTAGAGGCAAGGAATACACGGAAACAATGGGGACGGCGGGAAAAAAATGGATGGGGTAGGGGGGGCATGAGGTCAACTTATGATGGGGCGTGGTAGATAAATGTAAAGAGGCGAGTTTTAAGGGAGTGGAGGTTGAGGGAAGAGTCTGGTCAGGTAGCTCCAAAAGTGGGGAGCAGTGTGGGCGAAGTCCTGCAGGCAGGAGTGCAAGTTGGTGTTAGGAGAGGCGTAGGTAGTCTTCAGAATGGAGTGGAGGAGCAGGGAAGTATTTCTTGCCAAGGTCAGAAATGTAGGGGGGCGGGGGTGATTGTAGAGGGCTTTATAGGTGGGGGTAAGTAGTTGGAATTGTATTCTAAAAGGTAATGGGCAGCTTTAAAGAGAAGCAGAGCAGAAAAGGAACAGAAGGAGATTGTGGCGCCATATTCAGGACAGACTGCAGGGGGAACAGATGGGCCAGAGCAGGGGAGATTGCAGTAATCAATGAGGGAGATAAGAGCATGGACGAGGATCTTGGTGACATCAATGGAGAGGAAAGGGCAAATCTTGGCAATGTTGCGAAGGTGGAGGCAACAGGATTGTATGATGGACTAGATGTGGGGATAGAAATTGAGGGAAGAGTCAATAATGACCCATAGGCAGCGTGGACGGGAACAGGGAAGAGTGTGATTTTTTTTCAACTGTGAAACGATAGGGCATGTGACATTGGGCAGACATTTGACAAGATGTCACTGAATTCCTCACTGAACTGGATGCGTATAAATAGTACAATTTCTGTAGTGCAATAGAGTTTCATGTCATAGAGATAGAGAACTGAAGAAGTGCTGTTACAATGCAGCATGGGGAGTAAAGGCTCATGTTACAAGGGGATAGCAGTGATCACCAACAGCTCCTAAAGGGAGAGGGAGTGGGGTGAGATTGTGTTAGTTACAGGTAGAAATACATTTTAAAAAACAGTTATATGGTTTGACATCTTTTTTTGTTAATATTTCTCTGAAGATGTGATCTCAAAATAGACTAAGTCCGTGTGCTGTGGCACCCAGGTGCTCTGCTAGCCTTCGCTATGTTTTATAACTGTCGGAAATAATCACGTAGTTCTCCTATGTAGTTTTGGCCATCACTGTACCATTGCAGCACAGATAGATCGTCTTTTCTCAAAAGCATTATTTTACACTTGGCATTGTACCTTTTATGTTCAACTAATAACAAACAGTTATACAGTGAAATTCTGCTTTTAGCTGCACTATATAAAATAGACCGAGGGTCTCCTTTACAAATCATATTGCACTGTGGCGGGGGTTTAGAGATAGAAAGGGGGCACATCAACTCTAAAATACTGTGTGAATATAAAGTTACTGTGTACAATGTGGATAAGCAGGCAATATGTCCCTGTATTTAGAAATAGAAAAGCATTTGTACTTATTGCATTGCAACATGGTTTGTCCAGGTGCAAATCTGCCCCTTCAGGTAAATTTGCACCTAAAACATTTACCCAATTAATTATAGAATGGTGACATCAGGATTGTTGAGATATATATATATATATATATATATATATATATATATATATATATATATATATATATATATATATATCTATATATATATATATATCTATCTATCTATCAGGTACACCAGGGCTACCAACCATATTCTGTTGCTGGTATTTAGAAATTATTAACATGGTGTGTTTTCAGATATATTGAATTATATGTTTTGCTTTTCTACAGAACATTTGACATTATTTCATATAGCCAATTAAAAATGAGGAAACCATTTAATTTATTGCATTAAAACTTGCTTTTCCAACATCTGCAGGATGCGCTCCTCTGCCTCGCTACCTTCTAAATGGACGTCCACACTTAACCAGCAAGGTGTAGAAGATGACGACTAGCAGGTGTGAAGCCTGCTGCACTCTCTTATTTCAGATACACAGTCTGTTGTCCACCCACAACACTTGCAGGGGGAAGACCGCCGGTAAGTAACCACTAAGGACCACGTTGTTGGCATATTATACCAAACACCTTTAATGAACATAAAGCACAATTCTATAGCTCTCCCCAAGGTGACAAACCCTAATTCTGAAACCGTTTAGCTCAATTTATTATCCAGAATCATCCCAATGAGTACCCTGTAAGTCACCATGTGTGGGTAAAAAAGGATGGTGGCAGTGGATACGAACATACAGTAATCCGTTAGGTACGCCCAGTGGAGGCAGCTATTTTGTAGGCTGATCCATTTTTCAGGAAAACCACAGCCTAACTCACAAGGAACCAGCTACAGAGATCACTTCTTACTGCAGGCCTCAGTATTGTTGATGGTTCCTAGTGCGTTTATAGGATGCCATGAATAATGGTTTAGGCCACTAAATGGCTGTCTCTGCTGTTTGTAGATAACAGGTTTTCTTTTTAACTCTCATTGTAACAACAGTCTTGCATTTCTAGTGAAAATTTATTCCTTTATGCCAGTAGTGTTATAGGTATGTGTAGGTATGTGTTATGTGTTAGGTGTTAGGGCAACTCAGTGGCCCAGTGGTTAGCACTTCTGCCTCACAGCACTGGGGTCATGAGTTCAATTCCCGACCATGGCCTTATCTGTGTGGAGTTTGTATGTTCTCCCTGTGTTTGCGTGGGTTTCCTCCGGGTGCTCCGGTTTCCTCCCACACTCCAAAAACATACTGGTAGGTTAATTGGCTGCTATCAAAATTGACCCTAGTCTCTCTCTCTCTGTCTGTCTGTCTGTGTCTGTGTGTGAGTGTGTGTCTATATTAGGGAATTTAGACTGTAAGCTCCAATGGGGCAGGGACTGATGTGAATGAGTTCTCTGTACAGCGCTGCGGAATTAGTGGCGCTATATAAATAAATGATGATGATATGTGTAATAGGTCAGTAGTCTGACAAACCAATGGTGTCATCATGTGTGCATAGCTTTCCAGCTGAATATTGCAGAGTGTGTTACATAAATTACCTTGTAGAAATTGCAACATCAACCCTCCACCTCAAATCTTCTACAGTTGGCAATCTAAATCCTTGTTTTAAAGCCGCATCTTCAAGAACTGGCCGCCTGTAGAGAAATCAGACCATGACTATACAAAGCTATTAAATAATGCTTTGAAAGCGAAGAGTCAACATACACTGTAAAAGCCAGCTCTGACTGCAGTATTATTTCCTCTTTTTCATAAATGACTATCGCTGTGTAACTTTGGAGAAACCTAGAAATGGGTTAAGAGGGATCCACTTTCATATAAGAGTATTTAAGCTACGCTTACTACCTGTAAAGAGTCACCCTTAATGTAATACTGCAATTAATTAGATCCCCTTTTTGTAGGACTAGCTGAAGAAAAACTGAATAGAAATTATAAAAAGTTACTAAAGTTTCACTTTCTAGTTCTCTCTTTTATTGCACTGTCTGTGTTTACAAAAATCTAACTATTCAGCCACGTGTGGCATTTAATTATATGTGCTGAAGAGCTTGCAATTTGCAGCTCTCATGACTGAAATCTTGTTAATAATTTACTGATGACTGAAGTCATCTCTCTGGTCTACAATTTCCTGGCTACAATTTTGTTCCCTTTATAAAGATTGGTATCACATCTGCTATCCACCAATCTTGTGGTATTTAGCCGGTTATGAGGGTGTCTATAATAATAACAACAACAACAAATAGTGGTTTATCAAGCGCTTTATCTTTCTTAACCTTGTTTAGGTGTAGCTGCTCTTACGCCTGTGTTAGACAAGTAATATTTAATGTTGTGCTTAAGATATTGTTACAACACCTACTTCCTGGCAAACGTCCTCCTTGGACACAAAGATCAACTTTTTCTTTATCCTTTTCAATTATTTTTACTACTTTACAATTTAATGGGCAAATATTATCAGTTTTATTTTTATTGCTGTTTATGTGCATAAAAATTTTTTGGGCAGTTTTTTTGCTATCCTTGGAAATCCATTATCAGCTTCAATCTTTGCTAACTGGGTTTCCTTTTTATATATTTTGATACTTTTTGAACTTCCATAATGATTTTTCAGTCCTTTTTTGTTTTAGAAATTTAAATACTCCATTTAAATTACCTCTAATACTAGCTGTATTCATTTAAAATATTCATTAAAACATCCAATTTAGTCTCTTTGCTTTTATTTACAGAGGACACTTTCCCAGTCAAAAAGTTTCAATAGTTTCCTGAACTGATAAAATTTTAGCCATCAAAAAATTTATTAGTTTTTGTAGTTCCTTAATAAGTCATTGTATTGCAACTTGCAATTCCTGTTCCATTATAGCCTATATCTGGCTAGTTTAAATCACACATGAGGGGGACCACATTCTTTGCTGCCTTTCTATATGTAATAATTGGAGTTTGTCTGCTAAGCAGCTTAGAACAAACCCTAAACAGTAATTTACTGGTTTGTGCCATCATTTTCACAGATATCCTCCCACTGGGCAGGAAACAAGGTTTTAGATATACACAAACTCCTCTCCTTTTCGTATCCTTCAATTTAAAGTATATTTCTGCATTGTAATAAGTGGGAAATATTCGCTATAAGATTAACTATTAGAAACTTCACTTTGTAGACAAAGCACTTATCATTTGACAATTTCATACTGACCTGTTTCCATACACAATATTGGCAAAGTCCGCTATAAAGTCATCTGGAATTCTATAAAACAGAGAAAACCAATTGACTCAAAAGTTAAAATAATAATAGTCTGTCCCAACATTTGTCAGTTAAATAAGAAACAGTTGTCCACACACTATATTACATATTTTGAATGGCTATTAAAAGGAAAATATTATTTTTTAAGTGATTTTCCCTAATTTTATAACTTTTGATTTCCTGTTAAACAACTGATTTTCTGTTGGTAGCATCTTAAAGTACAAGATTAGAAATGTATTGTAGCCCATTTACATTGCAACCCTTTATATCCATGTTTTACACACTGGGCATTCTGAGCAAGGGCTGAAATAGAATCCTACATGCAGGAATTGATGCATAGGAAGGGCACACATTTCTCTGCTTAGTGCCAATGCCTCCTGTATACTAACATTTATAGGACTATATATGATGGTACACACAATAAGAGAAGTATCCCACATAATAACGTTAGTTCAACCTTTATTTGTAGCCTAAGCACAAATGACATTAAACGGTGACTGGAAGCCATAATTTCTCTCTGGTTCATCCTAGTTAGTTTGAACTGTGTCCCACTTAGACTTAAAAATACACAGACAATGCAAGGATGACAAGAGAAATAAAGTGGAAACAATTATCACTAGAGAGTCAGTAGGGATCATTTGTGAACACGCCAAATGCACCACATATGCAAATTACAATTTCATATACCTTATACATTTTGTTGATCTGCACATTTGGATTGCAGCAAAGAGAGGAAAGCATTTAACAGAAGTCACCATAGCTTTCCTAGCTAAATACAGGTTGATCATGCTCCCTGAGTTGTGACTACTTGCAAATATGACATTTTGTTTTGCGGGTTGAGATACTTAAATGAGGTTCAATAAGTGAACAGGGCATATAAGTGTTCCCAAGGTAGCAAAGGCCATAGATCCTTTTTCTCCCCAGACAAGTGCCCTGCTTTGTGTTACTGCATTGTCTGCAAATCATTAATTTTCATAAGTACAGAATTCAGCTTGAAAGCAGATACATGTCAAAATAAATGTCCCCCTTTACGCTCCATCAATTCCAGAACCACCTACAGGCACTGTTATACAGATCTGTCTCTGGTCCAGCAATACAGACAGTGTCTGCGGAGGAGAGCATGGCCAGTGCAGCTGGATGAAAAATTCACGCCTTGTCAGTATGTCCTGTATGTGGCAGGCGATTGGACAGGAGTAGGGGACAAATTATTAACTGTATAAACCATTGTCCTAGCTAGATCTCCAGAACAGACCAAGTCCTTTTAGACACTACAGCTTTAGGAAAGTAAGTGAGCAAGGGAGTGTGTTTTCAACTGTAAACAAAAGATAAAAAGTCCATGTGCTTGGAGAGGGAAAACTTGTTTTTCACTTTGTGTTAAACTATGTACATATGGGCTTTACCGGAGTTCTCTTAAATCTTCTTTAAAAACCTAGGAACAAGACATAAGACAAGGATGAGTGATGTTTCTTTGGGACCCGTGTCAAACAATGTCAAAGCTCTTTGCTGCACTCACCTCCTGTTTAAGTGTTGATACTGGAAGTCTGAGTGCCACACGTAGGAGGGTGTATGCTCCAGAGATGACAAAACTGAGTTGTTCTTCTGATATTGAGGTAGTTTGCTGTATAACTTTCAGAGATTCTGTGCTGTTTTTACCCTCAAGTGCACCCACCACAGCTAGGAGGGGGGAAAAAAAACTACACTGAAAAAGGTTACAAGTTGCCTTATATCAAAGAGCTACTAAAAACATTGCCAAATATATAAAGTTTCTAAATCTGGAGTCAAGTTAAGATGTTTAACATGGTATTTACATATTCTGTATAAGCCATAGTTCTCTATTATCAGACAAAAAGATTATTTCAGTTTTCTACAATGGGATTGTAGGCAGCCAAGCAGGCAATAATATAATTACCCCACTGTCAAAAGTTTATTTCAAACATTTACAGTTCTGAAATGTTTACATATACTTCTTAATGTTATTGACAGCTTAGTTTAGTTTTAGTGTTTATTTACATTTGCAAAGCACATAAATATGGTGAAAACTACAACTGAAATGTTTAATAAATAAAACAAATACTTTTAAAGTGTTATCCCCTGCCATTACAATGAATGGGAGCATAATATTTAAAGTAGACTGTTTTCATCCGGGATGGTGAGAAGAACTTCATAGCACAAATAAGAGCTCTTGGAGCTCAATTGATTGTCTGCTTTAAGCTTCTTTTTTTAAAAAAAAAAAAATAATTCACTTCTTTAGAATTCCATGCCACCTATAGGATTCTTGTTTTTGGTAGCACATATTTATATATAATTATAAAAAATTGATCATATACAGCGCTTCATATAATTGCAGCTAGAAAGTGACCATCAAAAACCGTACAGGAGTTTTAAATAGATAAAGTGGAATAAAAGGGGAGAAGATCAGGAGAGGAGTACTCTGATTGTTGCCTTATGAGAAAAGTGGGCGGACAAGTTCAGGATCTTCCTTACAAGTACCTGCTACATGAACACGGGTACATACGAATTGTAAGTTTATCTTTTATTGTGGGGATTAAATATCCTGAAGTTACAAAGCTTTTACATTTCATTATGGTATTGTGACACTATCTATAAAGGATTGATTCATTTAGTGTCCTACTATACTGTTTGGATGATCGGGAACTAATAGCGCAGAAAGTGTCTTTCTCCCCTTTTATTCCACATATTTATATACAGGCATATACACATATCCACAAACTAAATTCTTTGCATATGCATTCCCTTACACAAAAGTGTAATGACGGCTGATTAATATGGAATGACAGCTGTTTTGTATGCCATGTCCGTGCAGAAATGTAAAAGAAAAAAGTTGTATTTGTCTGCTAAAAACAGCCCTATATCTGCCAGATCCCCTACTTTCATACAATAAATCCTTTGCATCTGCACGTTCCCCACTACATAAGTAACAAAACGTAGAATGACCGCTGTTCTATATGCCTTCTGAATGACAAGAATATATAGGAGACAATAAGCAAAACCGTACAAAGGAATAATATACAAGAAGTGCAGGTACTCACACAAGCTTGGAATAAGGTCCATTGTTTAAGATGAGTTCTAGCTGGCAGCAGACCATAAATGGTCAATAACCTTGTAAACGCCAGGGCTGGTGGCAATCCAGAGAATGGTTAGATCCAAACGAAAAATTAAGACAGGCATTAAACCAAGGAATAGTCCAAGTTGAGACAGGTCAGAGCTGGCAGCATATAAAACCAATAATAATTTGCCCCTCAGCAGCAGGAACAACTACTTTCACCGACGCTGAGACCACCGTTCCTGACAGATTTTAGTTTTTTGTTTAAATTTCCCAAAATAAAAAAATAGTTCCAAACTGTTAGTTACGGTTTACTTTTAGATTTGTTTCTACAGTGTTCACGTGTTGAGGTAAAAATATTATATTAATGTGGCCAGTGTTAAACACAGTAATGTATAATGAATTTTCATTAAGTTGTAGCAGATTGGGAGCTTCTTTCTGATTATAGAAAGGCAGGCTACATGATACCAATTTCAGCAGTGACAACAGAGAATCATCGTCTGGGGAGCCATTTCCTGGGAATGTACTTTTTGCGCATGTGGACCACTGACTGCTATCCTTGTTAACGAGTGATGCTAAGTATTTGATGGTTTTTCCTCTACCTTTACAGCTATGTTCATTTTAATGAGTTTGCTTTGCATTTTGCTGCATAAGTACTTGGATGACTTTAATTTTCTTTTCTTACAGGAGCACTGTTTATGCTGAACTACATTTTTCTGTATCCGTATTCTACCGCACTGACTTTCTATGTCTTCCTATTCCTCTCCAGAAATAATACAATAAGAATTTAACACTGTCTGTACACCACAGTCATAAGAATTATTATGCTGAATAGCATCTTCATATAAATACACCTTCCATTCTTCTTGGATAAATAACACATTTGCCAACTGATGACAGGCCACTGCAATGGACTATAGAATCTCACCATGCTTCTTGACTGTTTTTTGCTTCCTGGGGTTAAATGGGAGCAAGTTTTGCCTGTAAAGACATTGCCGTTTAAATCCGCCATGCAAAGTCGCCGAACATCGACGACTTGCAGAATGTGCAGATTGATACATTTACCTCTTGGAATCTACTATGATGACTTCCCTGGTTCTAAAAATAATGACACTAAGACAACAATGCTGGCCATGTCCTAGGAGAAAGTCCAAGTTTAAGGCATGGTTTTGTTCTAGGTGCCTGTAGAAAAGATCAGCACGTTCTCTTACAACACTCTGGAATATATATTTTGTGCGTGTAACTTCCATCACTTTTCGCTGTGACTTCTTTTGTGGTTTACAATGTTTTGGTGCATTAATATATTCCTTCTCCAGATTTAAGGCTGTATTATCTTTTGATATTGATGGGGTCATCTCTGCATTTTCAAAAAGATTGGTGCCTCTTTCTAGTGATGAGAATTGTATCTGGTGCCAGTATACATCTGTAATCAATATAATCAATTATTGGCCTTTTTCCTCACAGATTTTTGTCTTTTCCCACACCTCCTATTGCAAAGTCTTCACAACGAGTATGTTTGTTTAGCAACCAATGCTTTGTATCCAGTCGACAATTGCTCTGCTATAATATGATAACATTTTGCTGTACTCGGGCAGGAGCAAAGAGAGGGTTCTGGCAGTAGTCTTATCGACCCAAATTGTGGTTTCTGCACATTTCTCACCACAAACAATGATGATTGTGGACAAAGGGAAACCCCAGCAGTTTCTATACAATATCTTGCCAAAGACATTTGGCTCATTCTGTAATGTTTACTTTTTTCTATCCTTTTCACTGAAAGTGGACTAGTAACCATAATATTATCAATGATGGATTCAAGTGGCAAAATTTTTGAAAATGTTAGTTCAGTAACTGATTTTCTAAGAGGTGAAAACTGATCTTTATGGTTTTAATTTTCAAGTCCACAGTATGCACGTTTAATTTCATACAGATAATCGCTCTGCATGTAGAACACTGCAAAGATGACAGCTTCAATAGAGACTTCTTTCCATGCAAGCTTATCTTTTATGACTTTGTTGAAGCTCTCGCTGATGTTATTTGTTGCCTTTGTGCCATTGTGAAGTGCAACATATTTGAAAATATTACATTTCGCTGATCAGGGATAATTAAGGCTGTTTTTAAGATAAAATTGAACTTTTTATTCATATTTCTGCATTGACATGGCATATAAAACAGCTGTAATTCCATGTTATGACACTCATGTAGTGGCATACAGGTATATGCATGGGAAAGGGAGAGGGAGACGGAGAGAGAGAGAGAGACGGAGAGAGAGAGAGAGACGGAGAGAGAGAGAGGGAGGCGGAGAGAGAGGGAGGCGGAGAGAGACGGAGAGAGAGAGAGAGACGGAGAGAGAGAGAGAGACGGAGAGAGAGAGAGAGACGGAGAGAGAGAGAGAGACGGAGAGAGAGAGAGACGGAGAGACGGAGACGGAGAGACAGAGACGAGTATTAGGGGTCTTTTCCATGAAATACCATCAGTCTTATTGACATTTCTGCATTCAGGTTAAATTTGCTCTCCTTATAGTCCATTGGCATTCCTTTTAGCAGACTGGAGCTGTTACCCCCTTTAGTGCCTCTCTACAGCAGTTGAGGTTTGGACAGATCAGCACTCACCCTTCAGAATCTTCCTGAATACATCTATGTCCAGGTCCTTTAGATGTTTGGCCATGGCCTCCACCTCCGGGGGTATCCTGGCTCCCAGATAGCTGGGCCTATCGGTACTCACGATAGCAGAGGAGACATGTGTATGGCCGGACCTGAAGGATGCCATCTTCCTCTCTCAGCACATCCCTTGCTCCTGCCCTCCCTACACACGTGACCTGCACTGCCTGTGTCATGTGACGCTCGGAGGAAACAATGAGACGTTACAAATCAGAGCGCAGTCTCTTCAATATAGGCGCCCTCTGGAGGCTGATTTTTGCTATTACAACAGCATTCCATTTCTGTTGTGTTCCCATTGATGTATTCGCATAGCTCATAGGGAATCCCTAAAACAACCACAACTCACACACATGTACAGTGAGCTATTTGTGTACAAACAAGCTAGTGATCTAACATAACATACTGTGTTTAGCATGCCCCTCTATTACTAAGAAGACTCACCAATAGTATATTACCAGCCTCGGCTGTCCCAGGACCATTTCGTGTGTTTAACCCTTACACGGCCGCCTTTAGGATTAGAGCTGGACTGTACTTCACCAGCTGCTATCAAGCTACCAAGGCCAACATTCCCTGTTAGCCTGTGACTGGCCATGCCGAGACTGGCAGTCCCACCTCTGGTTTAAGAGGTGACCCCATGGTGTATCACAACTAAGCTACACAGGGCCGTGTGACACTGCTGGGTCAGTACATCACAGCAGTGGTGAGTATGGAAATGCCTCTGCCGGCCAGTGACACTGTGCTCCCTGCCATTGCTCTCCTGTCCTGCAGGGGGCGCCGAGCTCGGAGTGCACACCCTCCTGGGAGTCGGAGAGACAGACGGGCCTCATCACCACCCGTCCCGGGAAAAGCTGCGACACTTGGTAGATCTCGTCGTGCTGCTGCCGGGGCCTTATTATCCAGCCATCCGGAGAAGTGTGCGGTGATCTCCAGCCGAGGCATGGGGCAGAGAGCGGGCACATAAGGACCCCCCTGTATCCAGCACTATGTCTGAGGGCCTGTACGAGAAGTTCCTGGCTCCTGATGAGCCCTTCCCCCTGCTCTCCCAGCGGGGCAGTATGAGTGAGGAGGGCTGCCTGGATGTCAGTGATTTCGGCTGCCAGCTCTCATCCTGCCACCGTACCGACCCCCTGCACCGCTTCCACTCCAACAGGTGGGTGACTGCGAGCTGTGTCTGCTATGCTGCAGGTTGTAGTAGTGTTAATTTGGGGCATGCATAGCAGTCACATGTCCCTATTCAATGGTAATGTGGGGTATGAATAGCAGCTACATGTCCTATTCTCCAGTGGTAATGTGGGGTATGCATAGCAGCTACATGTCCTATTCTCCAGTGGTAATGTGGGGTATGAATAGCAGCTACATGTCCTATTCTCCAGTGGTAATGTGGGGTATGTATAGCAGCCACATGTCCCTATTCTCCAGTGGTAATGTGGGGTATGAATAGCAGCTACATGTCCTATTCTCCAGTGGTAATGTGGGGTATGTATAGCAGCCACATGTCCCTATTCTCCAGTGGTAATGTGGGGCATGCATAGCAGCCACACGTGCCTATTTTTCAGGGACAGTCCCAGGTTTTAACGATTTGTTTCTGGAATTGTCCCTGTTTTCATTATTGACTTATTAATTTTTTTTCTGCATATTAGATGCGATTCGTATTCTCTACTCTTTAGAAGTTAATATTGGGAAGAAGTATTTGAGTGGCTGTAAGTACACACATACAGCAGCATAGTGTCCCTGGAAAATATTTTAAAATGTTGGCTACTATGGGTGTACACGGCCGGCAGTACATTTCTACATGGGCAAGGATGCATCATACAGTGGAACATGTTCATGCACTACACATTTTATGCCATAATTACACACTAATCTACAATAAGGATTCATGGTTTTTGATAACAGATCAAAGAAGTCGCTTCCCTTTAAATATGCTGTGGGGGCAGGTTTCTTTATAAAGTATCGAGAACTTCATTTGAAAGTATTATAGTATTTGTGTACACCAGTGTTGGCTAACCTGTGACACTCCAGGCGTGTGAAACTACAAGTCCCAGCATACCCTTCCAGCAATAAACTGCTATATATTGGCAAAGCATGCAGGGACTTGTAGTTTCACAACACCTGGAGTGTCACAGGTTAGCCAATACTAGTGTACACCCTCCCTGCAAGTGACAAAACTATGGCATCCCATGTTCAGGATACCCATAGTTCCAGAGTTATTCACCCTTGCCAGCACCATTAATGGGCAAAAATAATGTTCTTGTTCACGTGTATAAGTAGGAAAAATGGCTAAAAACACATGAAACTAATTGCGTGCTTTAGGTGCGGGTTTAATATTTTTTTCCAGCGTTTCACTCTACCAATGGAGTTTATTGTACTGGTAGCATGTGTTCATGCATTAAGAATAGGTTTTGTCTTGTTCTATCACTTTAAATGCAGCATTAACGTTTGAGTGCAGTGATAGGATCTGCATAGTTTACTCTTATTTGATCTATTTTTAAATATAACATTTTCATGTGTCTATTAATGTGAAAAGTGTACAAAAAGCAAGTATATGAAATCTGGATAAATAGGGATTTGCTTTCATAACTCTGGGTGGCAGCTGTAGCTGTTTAAATTGGCATTATTATTTTACTGTATTAGTTACTGTACTAATTTACAGTTTCGGAGCCCTGGAGAATGAACTGTTATTGGTACTGGAAGGTGTTAGTTACTCTTGAACTCCAGTGGCCTAAAATAAAGGACTCTCACACTTCTGTCACTTGGTGACCTGGGGGTTAATTGCTACAATAATTATTTTAAATGGAGCTCATTAATGACTAGCCTAAACTTGGTGGTTGGTTTGTGCTTTCTATACTAGGTATTTTTTATTCTTCTATTAAGCTGTTTATTATGTCAAACTAAAATCCACATCAGAGTTGCTCAAAGAGAAGGAGAAAGAAGGAAAATTAAATGCATGTAATGTATGAACCGCCCCCACCCCCCCCCCCCCTCCCCAGTACTGTTGAAAATAAACATGCACATGTGAAGCTGAAGAGCATTTAGGTAACCTAGGTACGGACTGTTTATTATTTTTGGCTACCAGCGTTCCATAAGGATTCTCTGTTCCATGTTTTACACAATAGTTGGCAGAATCTGTTGGTCTGGCAGAACTCTTTAAAGCTGAGCGTCTTCCTGTATAGTGACGTGTCATCTGCACAAAGTTGGTGATATTCCACCAAGTGGTGTACAGCTGGACCCACAGGTTCAGCAACTTGTGGGTGTGCTTTATGCTTTTGACCTATCGCTTTTTGAATATTGTTGGGGGACCAAACAAAGAGGCCTTATGGAACCAGTACAAGAATTAATCAAGTAAATTCTTCTTGGATTACTATATGTTCATTCAGTCCTCATGTTTGTGAGTAAATCTTCAGCAGTGTGATTTTTGATACATCATGTATTGCACTGTCTTTTCTTTCACCTCTCCTAATGTCTGTAGTGGGTTTTTAGTTTGGAACTGGCTGCACAGAGAAAATAGTCAGTTGCAGATAACACTGGGCATTTGTTATATAGATATATTCTCTATTTTTACTCTTGTACAGTTGTGTTAAACTTGTTTTCTCTTTCCTTTATTTTATTTGCAATTACTATGTTTTCTTTAGAGATCTGAGTGCTTTACAGTGGGTGTGTTTACATTATGTCTAATCATAATATTGATCCTGCTCTTTACACATAATGAATGTTTTAAAATGTAGTTGTAACTGCTGAACTGTTTGGTAATATTAATTTCTTTTAGTATGTATCGTATAGAAATTGTAAACACTTTTTAAATGTTTTATCTTATATATCATAGATTCATTTGTTGAATTTAAAAAGATGTTTGATCCTAGGTCAAGAATTTATGATGATAATTTGTGCCTGGGTTTACACAGGTAGTTAAATACTGATCTGCTCAGATTAACATGAATTGTTGTAGCAGTTTTTAAAAGTAAAGCAATTATACATATCATTGGGATGGGGCGTACAATTGATTCATAAGGCAGCGAAATGACATTAGTAACTGATGGGTGGGAAAACGTGTTGCTATTGTAAGGCATCAGCTACCAATATTACAGTAGCTATTGGTTGCTGGCATCTGTGTACAGCTAATGAGAGATAATAGAAGGTGGGGACATGAAGTTGAAAGTTGTTGCGGAATGTAAAAAGCACTGCGCTAAGTCTCACCTCCAAAGCACTACAACCCTGTTCCCTTTGTTTCTAGTCGTGTGTCTCAATATTGAAATATCCCTGTGCACAACCATTAATGTGATGTCAGTATGAGCGTAGTTCTCAGTGAATTTCTTCACACACTGGCTTGGGTGTTATGGTGGCACAATTGTTTGCTTTGACTCCTTGCAGTGCTTGGCCCTTGGGTTTGAGTCAGTGCTGTGTGTGTGTGTGTGTGTGTGTGTTTAGATTTTATTGTCTACTTGTATTTGTTTGGTCCAGAGACATTCTGGTAGATTGATTGTTAGCTACACTGTTGCAGTGGTTGATGTTAAGGAATAAACATTCTCTGACTTTACAGCACTACTAATTTTTATGCCTGTAGTAGAGATTGTAATAAAGATTACAGTGGTGTGGAATAAGCACTATTTAACTACAGTGTTCTTCCCAGAAAATTGTCAGCTAGGTGGCATTAAGAAGCAGCCAGGTGGGGGCAGTTGTAATACTTTGCTATAATGAAAAATATTGGCGGTTATTGCCCACACCAGCCAGGACTGGTCAGACTGGTGGTCAGTGGTCTAACACACATTGCTGGCTGTAGTGCTCACATAGTGCGTTATAATAGGAGAAACAATAGATTATAGGACTTTGTTGGGCTCCAATAGCTGGGTGGCAAGTAAAAACAGCTGGGTTGAGCACCCAGGAAATATGTGCTGGGAAGAACAGTGACTTAAAAACTAATAATGTACCCCATGTGTTTTGAGAGTGGAGCATTATCCAATACCTGTGGGTTTACATGTCCGATTAAGGAATTTTTCTCTCTGTATCATTTTGAATAAAATTACAAACTTCTAGAAGGCTATGTTCATTTTGTGAGCATTGGAGAGAATGGGGGCACCGTCCAGGAAGGAGTAATGGAGCATTTGTTATTGAATGCTTGACGGCAGCTATATGTTATTGGGGCCCTCTGCCTAAAATGTATCGCGCTTTAGAGTGTATCTTCTTTCGGTGAAAGGCTGTAAGCATTACAACCAAATGCTGGGAGCAGTGGAAAAGTATTAGAATAATTTACTTTGTAAGGAGGTGGGGTATACATTTTATGTACAGAACATCTTTTGTAAATGCTGTCATTTTTATTATCGTTCCTGCAAGTTGGTGTTTTTTCCTTCTGAAGATTAGGCACACTTATATTTTTAAAGAATTATTTCAAGTTTGCCTGACATGAACAAGATGTGACAGCTAGCTCCATGGCATGTGCTGGAGATTGCCTATCTCTGGTCTCTTAGGTACTAAACGTGATAGAGGGATTTGATATTCGTAGCAATCCTACATGTCGTTGGGGGGTTAAGCAGCCATGGTCCCTTAATACATACTTTGAGGTTATGTAGCCCTTTCTGTCTTGTACTGCTTGGTATATTTTTCTGTTGTGTTTTTAAGTGTAATTATTATTTTTATTTTTTCGTCTCGTAGTAGAAGTTTAATGCATAATTACACTTCCTGGACATTTTATACAAGCTTCTTTTTGGAAAGGAATTGTGGTTAATATTTTTGTCTTGTTTACAGTCATTGCGTAGAATTATATTTATCCTATTCATATTTGTAGGTGGAACCTAACATCTTGTGGAACCAGTGTGGCAAGCTCTGAATGCAGTGAGGAATTATTTTCCTCTGTTTCAGTCGGAGACCAGGACGACTGCTATTCCTTACTAGATGACCAAGACTTCACTTCCTTTGACCTGTTTCCTGAGGGCAGTGTGTGCAGTGATGTCTCGTCTTCTATCAGTACTTACTGGGACTGGTCTGACAGCGAGTTTGAGTGGCAGGTAATTTGTAGTGTGCAAATAAGACTTTACAACAGAATTCCACATCTTTTTATATCCACCAAATGATATTGGGAGTTCTTTCAAATTTGTATGAACTTTTATCCTGCCTTCTGGTGAGAAAAGAATTGTTTTTAAAGGTCCACTAAATTAGAAGTTGTCTTATGTAAGATAGCTTGTAATAATTTGTACAAATACATGTACAAGTTCCCATGCCTTGACAGAACTTTAGATATTGGTATTTTGCTCTGTATCTTAGTGCAAGATATTGATCAGATATCAGCCACCTTAATTAAAGGAAGCGTTTTGAGGCTGACGGCAGTGTTTTTCGCTGGGATTACTG
This sequence comes from Mixophyes fleayi, assembly GCF_038048845.1. Taxonomy (NCBI): domain Eukaryota; kingdom Metazoa; phylum Chordata; class Amphibia; order Anura; family Limnodynastidae; genus Mixophyes; species Mixophyes fleayi. The sequence continues at coordinate 47,242,130 of NC_134410.1, read as the reverse complement.
TATGATCACTAATTTTTATCAAATGTATTTTGTTCTGATAAGCTGCTGAAACCATTGCGCATATTTATGAAAGTTGTTCAAAGCTCACTTAAGCTGACTTTCATTTTATGTTTAGCTGTCCTTTTTAAAGGTTGTTTCTAACCTATCTAATTGTGCGCTGACATATGTATGAAGTGAGTTTGAAACAATAGTAATTTTAACTCTGAAATCTCCGCCCCTCCCTATTCACTGCATTAGAATGTCATACATTTTGTAAAGTTCAGTCATCCTTCAAGTGCTTAAATGCAGCAAAGTTTAATGCGTTAATATAAAAAAAAAATTGGTTTTATTTTACCATGAATGTTCCTTTCATTGGATCCAATAGGGAACTTTATGTCTGTAGCAGTCCCACTCTGCACCCCTATCTCCTTTTACCACTCGGCCTTCTTGAACCGTTTGATATGGTGTTGATGCCACCGCCCATGTTTTTTTTCCATTCGTATGCTTGGGAAGATCACAGTGGTGGATCATGAACGCCTGCTCAACCTATTTCAAGCAGTCTGAGTTGTAAGAGGACTAAGGGTTGCTACGTGGGACTGTTACAGAGCATCTGATGCGAATGGTATTGGTGGAGTTATGCTTTTTGAATGATTTTCAATCACAAGGCATTGGACATGTAATTAACCTCCACAGGCCTTAAATTGCCTCTGTCCTTTGTAATATAATCGCACGAGTAGACCGGTCAGATAGAACACCTCTCCTGCTGCTGTGACCATTCCAGTGATTTGATTGGCTAAAGGTTACAAGCAGAAATTTAAAACTGAATACAGTAATGTACCTAGACCCTAGTCAAACACAACTTGAATGAATATAGTTTCCTTTAAGTTAGACTTTTAGTCGTCCTAGCCTTATGTATACATTGGTTACAAAATTATTACTCAGCATTCTTCTAACATAGGTTATAAGAATGTTGCATATGATCAGACAAGACTGAATATTTCTCTAAGTGAATATTTTGCAGCTGATAATTGTTAATTTGCCAATTTCCTCATGCCTTGTGTTACTTTAGTCCCTATCTCCCTCCCCTGGCTTTCACCTTTTTAACTTTTTGAAATGTGTTCTCTTGTTCTGCTGTCGGTATAGCTGCTTGTACCCAGTGGAGTGGGGTTTGTAACCATGTTTTATTGACCTTCTTGGCATCTATACATCTAGTACAGAGGCTGTGTGGTGACTATTATCAGTGAATAAGAGCAATCTTATGTCCATGTGGTCCCTGTTACTGGGAGCATGCACTGCACAATGCAACAGTCATAGGAGTTCTGAGAAGTAATATAGTGTCTATTCAATGACGTCATGCTACCCTGAGAGAACCTGCTTACTAAAGCCACAGTCTGAACTATTGGATGCATACAGAAAACAGGCATGCTGGTTATTTTCATTCAATTTTTAGAACCATTTTGTATCCTGAACATTCTCCCATGTTAGAGCTGTGTTGTTAAAAACCACAGTGCTAATACAGGTTGCAGCCATATGAAATTGTATTGTGAAGCACTCATAAGCATGATCAAGATTGACCTTACGTCATGAAAAGAAAGAATCAACAACATTGATTTATTTTTCAAATTTGAGTATGGCAGAATCGATAAAATAAACTGTTTTGAATAAAACCTGTATGTTTTCCACACTGACCAGTTGCCTGGAAGTGACATTGCTAGTGGCAGTGATGTGTTGTCAGACGTCATTCCCAGCATTCCCAGCTCTCCTTGCCTGCCCTCCAAGAAAAAGAACAAACACAGGAACCTGGACGAGCTACCTTGGAGCGCTATGACAAATGATGAACAGGTAACCTCATAACAGTAAAGCATTTACATGGATGAGCTCTTATTGTTTTTTTTTTTTTATCCATGTGAAATCTAACATGCAACATTGCTAGAACTTTGCATTCAATCACAGTCAAAGATAGATTCCTTTAAACAGAGAAAGTGTACGTTTATGTGCAAGGTTTTTGTAATTTACTATATTGTTCTATTTCCACAATTCTAGTAAAGACTTATTGCTGGATATTAGTTATACCAGCACAACCACAAACATTATTCAATATATCCAGAAATTCACAATTGCTGCCCTAAAATAACATTAAACGGTCTACTTTAATTGCAATTCCAGAATGAGATTGTGATTTTCTGCATATATTGCGTTCCACTATGTCTTGGTTTGTAGTTGGTGTATCTGACCTTTTTAATTGTTCAACCTATGATGTTCTCTGTTGAACTTATTTGCTGAATGGCGGCATATATATTAATCTGCATCAGGACTGTAGAATAATGACAGTCTGGCAGTTATCCACCTACTTTTGTTGTGTACAAATCTGTTTACTGTTGTTTTTGTGGCATTCTTACTGACAAATCATTTACACCTGAATCTCCCAGGTTGAATACATTGAGTATCTCAGTCGAAAAGTCAGCACAGAGATGGGACTTCGGGAACAGCTTGACATAATAAAGATCATTGATCCTACGGCGCAAATCTCACCTACTGACAGCGAGTTTATCATCGAATTGAACTGCTTGACCGATGAAAAGCTAAAACAGGTTTGTCAATCAATGCTTACAGTGTTAAGGAAAAGTACTACACTATATTGCAAAGTACAATTTTACTATGCAGTGTTTACTATACATTTTTAAAATACAACCATCTTTTGCTACCAAATGGATAATGTCCCATCTGTGTTCTTTAACCAGTAATATTACTGATGGCAGTTTAGCAATGTAAGCACCCATTGTCTGCATTCCCACATGTTGAGGTTTATAACTGGAAACGGCTTGATGTTGGACGGGTGGTATTTTATAAGTTCTTTGGTCCTTTCAGCCTAGAAGTGAGGCTGGGTTACCCAGTTGACATTGTAGCATAGGTTGTATCAAAGATAGATATCTCCCAGAATGATGCAGTATTGTCCACTGACAATGGGCCATATCCCAACCTGTTGTCGGTTGCTGTAATTCACAGATCTAGTGTGCATGATCTCATAGCGAGCTGTTATCCAGCTGATGTTTGACAAATTGTGCAAATATAAACACTAGCTATATGGTTGCTTGCAGACTGTATTACATTATCACTTACTGAATCATATTTGACTTTAAAGAAAGAACCAATAAACTCCAGCATTTAAATCTTTAGAAATAAATTATAGTTCAAAGCCATATATTTTATCACCTGATATTTCACTGCAACTCTATTAAAAAGTAAAGTATTACCTCCGCACTCCTGACAGCTGAAGCTCATCCCACATCTGTGTCCTAATGGGATCAGATAGGCTGTCATTCACTCTGTGTCTGCTCACTAAGAGAATCGCCTCCCTTCTAACATAGAAATGTGTTGCAGATGGTTGATGGCAAGCCCATCAGTATTTCAAGTGTATCGTTTAGCTCAATTATCTCTGATATATATTCATGTGAATAATGGCTTTACTTGCTCTTTTTAAAGTCTTGAATGTTATAGTTACAGAACAGATGCTCTATATTTTTCTAGCTTTATTATAGCTTTTCCTTTCATCCTGTTTTATTAAAATTTGATAGTGGACATCACTTTCCAGCACAAATCAGTATGTGATTATTTATTCATTACATGACCACCTTACACTTTTTATCAAAATAACCTGTTTTAGTAGCCAGCATTAATGCTGATTTATAACTATATGTAGGCGTTTCCTTTCTTGGCATTTTCCCCAGAACCAATGTGTCATTATTGTTTACCTTTCAGGTGAGGAGCTATATCAAGGAGCATAGTCCTCGGCAGCGGTCCACGCGAGAGAGCTGGAAAAGGACCAGTTACAGTACAGCCAGCACAAGTGGTGTGAGCGGGGCAAGTGTAAGCAGTAGCAGTGCCAGTATGATCAGCACAGCGAGCAGCACCTGCTCTAGTGGCGGTAACTCCGCCTCCAACTCAAGTGCCAACATGAGCCGGACTCTCAGTGACAGCAATCTGTCTGCCAGTGCAGCAGAGAGAATCAGAGATTCAAAGGTAAATGTATGCCTGTGCATTCATTCTGTCCATGTACTAGTGTATAACTGGGGGAATGACTGTCTACAGGACTATAGTCCAGATGGGGTTGGAGTTTGGCATTCCTGGGGCAGTGACTCTACGTCTCCCGCAATCTATTAAGGAAAATATAGTTCAGCCACAGTAATGTAATAATTGCTTTGGAGTTTCATGCCCTGTGCAGTAATACTCATACTGCAGACCTATCACTTTTATGTGAGCAAAGAAAGCTTTGTGACTGTATATTAACAATTTGCTCACTATGGACCACATGTAGAGTTGGGAGCAAATTTACACCTGGACAAACCATATTTGTGATGCAAGGGGTGCAAATGTAAATGTTTCTTTCTCCGAGCTAGGGTGACCACGAGCAGCATGTTTTTTGCATCTTGTAGCTCAAAATGAGACCTAAAATATTTAAATTTCAATGACTAATAATCTGCACTGCTGGTAGAATGTATTACAGCACTACTACCAATTGGATCATTGACGGGAACCCTTTTTACTTAGCAGTAATTTAGGAGCTCTTGACTTGGTGATCTAGGGCCTGATTCATTAAGGATCTTAAATGAAGAGGTATCTTATTTCAGTCTCCTGGACAAAACCATGTTACAATGCAAGGGGTGCAAACTAGTTTTCTGTTTTGCACATAAGTTAAATACTGACTGTTTTTTCATGTAGCACACAAATACTTGATAGCTTATTTGTACACTGAAATTTAAAGTTGATATTTGTGTGCTACATGAAAAATCAGTCCGTATTTAACTTATGTGCAAAACAGAAAACTAGTTTGCACCCCTTGCATTGTAACATAGTTTTGTCCAGGAGACTGAAATAAGATACCTCTTCATTTAAGATCCTTAATGAATCAGGCCACTAGTTTTGAAACATGCTAAGCTTTCCATATCCAATTTAGTTTTATATAGCAAAGAAGTGGTAACACCATTCAGGAGGTGGTGGATATGTTCAAATAAATATGTAAAAGAAAAAAAATCATTGGCTTTCAAAACCTTTGTGGATTGAAATGAGGCAAATAAAGAACAAAGTCCAAATATTTTCTGAACTGGCAGTCTAATATGTCAAATGTGTAACTTACGCAAAAATATAGTTTATCTCCTAATATGTATATTTAATGTTTGTTTCAATATTTGTGTTCACTTAATCTCTCTAATGCCATTTGTATTCTATTTAAACAAGTAAGTAGTAGTAGACATTCTTGTAGTTGCAAAAGAAAGATTTCTTCTGCTACTGTGACTTTTTTTGGGTAGAAAAATTATCAGTGAAAACTGTAATATAGGCATTCCTGTTTGTGATTAGTATATAATCAACCGTTAAATTATTTTTAGCATGGCTTACTTTAATGAGGGAAATGGTTGGTAATGTAGATGCTAAGGGGCAGATTCAATTGACCGCTTTACTCTTGAGAGTAGTACGGTAATTCCACCGCTGGAGCTGTGAGCAGAAATCCAGATTAAAATGATTGTATTAGCAGTAATGGTGCGCAGGCCGCAATACACTCGAAAGAAATGCTGTCAATTGAATCTGCTCCAAACAATCATTAATGCGAGAGTTCCTTATGCATTATATAGAGTTGTATTTTCCCTTCCTCTAATGTAAAACGTGTTTTATGTTTCTCCGTTCAGAAGCGGTCTAAGCAGAGAAAACTGCAGCAGAAAGCCTTGCGGAAGCGGCAGCTGAAGGAACAGCGGCAGGCTCGGAAGGAAAGACTCAGTGGCTTATTCCTAAATGAAGAAGTGCTCTCAGTAAAAGTGAACGAGGAAGAACACGAAGATGATGTGGATGTGCTGATGTGACGAGGGTGGAACGAACAGTGTTCTTAATAAGTCTCCATAGGCTGGGTTATCTGAGTTATAAAGTCTCAGGACTTAGATCTCCCACCCCATGCAGTAGCCCCATTTCATACCACTTTGCCGGACAAATCGCACATTTTTCAGACAACCGTGTGGATTTTCTAGTAGTTCATCAGTCGCAGGATTATCTCTGGTTGTTGTTTGGTGGCCACTTCAAAGCTAAGGTTTAATAAATTGTAATACTACATTATTTTTGAGTACTGAGAGGACTGTGAATTTGGGACAGGGCCATATGTACAGTGCCCAGACGGACATGGCTTCTTCTAACCTGGTTATCTTGGTTTTTTTAGAAAAACTAAATGTGCAGGTGGGGGTTGTATGTGGTATAATACTGTTTAGCTGGGTGGCATTTGGAAGCTCTCATTTAGTATGACTAGCATTAAGATAAACTGTTTACCTGTCACATGGACAGTGCTTCAGCTGTGTAAAAGTGCTCTGCAGTGCTCGTGTGCAACAGGGGAAAAAGTGTTTCCAAAGCGTCATCCCTAAACTAGCCTGTGACAGTGCGTGAATGCTATATGTGCCCCCCTAGACAAATGGCTAGCCTTATGCTACAGTACATTGCCTTTCTGTTCCTACCTGTGTAGATTCTGTAGGAAAGAGCTTTTTAATATAGGTAGTTATTCTACCTATTTGTAGTGTAAACTTTATTGTAAAATCATAAAGGTACAAGATTATCATTTTTGTTTCCCTGCCTAGGGGCAAGCCAAATATCTTGATGACTGGTTGTCATTTAATTATTCATATGCGATTTGCTTGGATAACGATGAAAACATGTTTAGCATTGTTGGCCTGTTTCCCTGACGCAATTAATACATTTAAATGAATGAATTTAGAGATGACTCAAATCCGTAAATGTTGACACTTTAAAAGACACAAACCTATCTAGACCCCTGTCTATAAATCTGCATTAAACACCAGGCGTGTTAGAATTCAGCTCCCAGCATCTCCCTCCAACCACCTGATGATAAAGTGGTGGTTTACTTGAATGCCTCTTCCATTTAACTCCTACACCAAACAACCTGTTTTTCTGTCATTGATGGACAATTGGAAAGCAGTCACACACCTATCATTGACTAATTAGCTTTACTGTATAAAATCCAAACCATCCTCTGCAGTGCTGAGGATTACATGTCTGGCACAGACTTAAGAAGAACACTGTAATTCTTTTTGTGTCCTGCTAATCTTGAACAGTGTTGAAATGAAAACTGTCAACCAACCTGTCTGCTTGTATCTGTATATAGCAATATTCCTGCACTCCATGTTTGTATTACTGACTCGTGGTTGGAGACGTCTGTTACAGCATCTTCATTGAACATTTATATTCTGTTCCATGGGAAATATAGGGAATTTATCATTGCATTGTATACTCTTTTATTGTATGCCGCAGTGCTATTTTTTTCAAAGTTTGTTTTCACGTCGGCCTTGCTTAAAATGGAGCAGATTGTCAAAGAAATTATCAAACTTTATGGGGCATATTCAATTAGGTTCTGTGATCACGGTAATATGTGTAGTGCACGTAACTGAAGGGAATATGTTGCAACAATAACGTGGATTTTCCTCCGCAACCCTATGGGGTGCGAAGGAAAATCACCATTACTGCCTTGCCACGAATTGCGTTCGTACCCTGTTCCTGCGTGTTACCACGATCCCCAGGACCTGATTGAATATGCCCCTATGTATTCTAAAACTGCACGTAAGACTTTCATGGAATCATTTCTGAACTCTATCACTAAATATGGAGAAAGGGGAGTCCGTTTAGAGAGTAGTTTAGCAACACTCTCCCTAATCATGATTCCGTTGACAGTAGTGATACTCAAGCACACACTAGTGGTAAGGTGGTAGTATTGTCCTTTCCAGGCTGGAGGATCGCTACAAGTATTAAACTAAAGTCATCATCTGATCAGCATAATTCTTACTGAATATAACCATTCTTTACACTTGGAAAGACAAAAAAAATAATAAAAGAAAAGTCATTTGCCTCATTAAAAGCTTGCAAAACTTTTTTTTAATTTTCCTGGCTGGTTATATTCATTAAAACTACACGTCCTTCGAAATTAAAGAGCATTATGCCTTCCTCGAGAGAGGAAATTTAAAATGCAACCAATCTGCCAACTGAAATTGCACTGTCCACTATCTTGATGAACTATATATAGTTTCACATTAATTTTGTATTCAAGTTATAATATACCTATCCATACACAGTGGCTTAAAATCAGTATTAAATTTATTGGGGCATATTCAATTCCGATCCGCGGTAACGCGCGTTACCACGGAAAATGCGCAGTACTGCCGGTAATACGGTACCGCAATAACGCGGATTTTCGTACGCAGCCCTATGGGCTGCGAACGAAAATCCACGTTATTGCGGTACCATGGATTAGGTTCACGGCCGTTCCGGCGCGATCCCACGGATCGGGATCGGAATTGAATATGCCCCATTGAGTCACAAGGGACTAGGGACATTACAAAATGTCTCTTGGCTCCGTGATGTCGCTCGTTTCCATTGAATAAATAAGCTGAATTTTCAGGAGTACTGGTTCAATGGCCTGCCCACAAAATGGCTGCCTACGGTATATGTAGGCAACAGGTACACTGGTCACTGCTAGACACGTCTGTCAGTAACTGTGTTATGAATTGGTGCAATTGCACCTCTGAGTTAAATGGACTAAATACAAGGTGGCAAGTCTATGGAATTAGCACAGGATATGTTTTTGTTTTGTTTTTCCACCTACCCCCCATAAGAGCTGTATATGGTTATACTGATTTATATTCTATTTTTATGACGAACCAATCTGTCTGCTACTTGTAACTTCAGTCCTAGGACACTAACAGGTGTTTGACGTAAAAATGGCTACCTGCAAAACTTTCCAGCGCACATACTGTAAACCTTTAAGTTACTGTAATAGACATTTCAAATTGTTGACAAACGAAAAGGCTCCTGCAATTCTAGCATAATAATAAAGTGAAACTTTGAGGAAAAAGAAAATAGCAGAATATGTTGATGTCTATATATGTATGATAGTATTTCCTGAATTGGGAACTTGATCCAGAAAGATACATGTTTTATTTATTTTTTTGCTTCAAGACCATTAAGGTACATACGATTTTTATGTGTGACTGTAACAGGAATGCAGAATTTAAAGTTAAGATGCATTGTATATATAGTATGTATGAATCTATGCAGTTTTAATGTTTAGCCAAGCTGCTGGTAAAATCATGTAAAGCGCATCCAAATTATATTTTCATTAAATCATTAGTCCTATTGAATAGGAAGTGAACCTTTCAGTAAGCTTTCCAATGCTATATAATTCGGTTAATTAGCGCATACTGATTAAGCACATTCCTCTACTCTCCACCACCTTCCCATAAGCTGCTGACGTGCACAGTGATCTTTAATTTGTTTGATCCATGCATAACTTTTTTGGCTTTTAGGTAGGTAAAGTTTAAGTATATAAAATACACAAATTAAGTTAAATAACTGATCTTTTATGTTTGTGAAAAGTCTGGTGGACTTTAACATTAGCCTGGCAGCTACGCATAGTTGTCTGAACTTGAACAGTCTATTTGCTATGGAATCTGACATTGAGGGACTGCCTGGCTGATGGTCATAAAGCCAATGAATTTGTGGGGTACATTCTCACGATTATGGGTTCAGCTTATAAAACAAATTCATCCATTCTTTAGGTGACAGCTGTTTTTGTTTTTTTTAAAAATATTCTTTCAGGTATAGATTTTTTTTTAATTTACATACTATATTTTGTTTTGTGTGACTTACTAATAACTATATTGGAACTGTTCAGATGCATGACCAAGTTTTTTGATACATGGCCCCTTTTGCAAATACTGTGTCCAAAACGGCACTTCATTTCTGCAGTCATGTGATAACCTTTTTATAAAGTATTAATTACCATTGAAAGTGGTGATATACTGTACCTTTCAAAAAAGTGTTTGACTTGTACTGTAGATATTGTCACTTGTAAATATTGAATCTCTTGCTTGTAAAAAGCATCTTTATGGATGGCTTCATGGATAAGTGCTTACACCACGCTGTAACCCACCTATGGTCTCCTGCACACTGGAATAATATCCCCCCAGGAAATGTAGTGCCTGTTCACATGAGTTAGATGGGTGGTAAATACTCTGATCGTAGAAGTTTTGTTTTTTACAGAGACAAATAATCTGTGTTTTGGGTTCTGTTTGAGCTGGATGTCTCTGAGCTCTTATACACTATCCAATGCTCATGTGGAGGGACATCATCTGAATGCTGCTACCTGTGAATTGCTAAAACTTGAAAACTGACTGGTATCATTTAATTGGTCACAGCAACCTGAGCTTTTCTCGTGGTAGAATACGGTGTTGCGTTTTCCTACCTGTACAGTATGTATATGTACTCTGAGCTATTTTTATTTGTGATTTTGTGATATTCTTTTCCCTGCAAAGTGTATCCTCATGTTGAGAAGAGAATAATAAAGAGGATTAATCACTGCTGTGGGTGTTAAAATCTAAAGGCTGCATATTTGGCTGTTCCGATCGGTTACTTATAAAGAGCTTTCATGTTATTGATGAATGTAGGTTATGGACTATTTAACACAGAAACATGTAATGAGGCTCTTGCATGAAAGGAGCTTGGAATTTATATTTATATTGTATTTTTTGATATTATGTGCAAGTGGTTACAGTGTGCAAAAGTCTCCATTACTTTTTTTTCTTTACAAGGACCCAAGGGGTTGACTGAAAATTTGCCCCTCGCCTACAACTTATCTGATGGATTAAGCTAGACTAACCAAAGAATGTACCAGCCTGCTTAAGTGAGAAGGTTATTTTAAAAGAGCAACAGTATAGAGTCATGCTGTCAGCAGGGTAATTCAGGCTTATGTTGCTGTACTAAATTTTCAGAGGTCAATAAATAAGAGGTCATATAAATAATAGATAATGATGATTATTCACTTTTTCATCCTGGTGCCTGATGGGAAGTCCATGATTTTACGGTCAGGCATGAGATCTGCACTGGAAAAAAGCAGATGAAATACCTGGATTAGAGTGTGGACAATATCAATTTCGATAGAATCTTTAAAATGGACAGTTAAACATATTCTTATAAAAATGTATTCTGTTTTTCTTCTTTTAGGTTGGTGTACTTGCACGTATGTAATAAAACTTGCAGCACATAATTGTGTGCACCTATATGTTTTTTATATGAGGTGTAAAATATTTCCCAGGTAGAGAGGACTTTGCCTTTCACTCAGTGGGACAGTGTACCTATTGCAGTTAAGGCACTAGATTTAGTCACTGGGGCAGGGTGAATTAAAGTCTTTAAACCACAGAGATTACACAGAAAATGTAAACCGTTTTAACCCATTTGTGGTTTGTGACTGACTTCAGTTACTATTCATTAAGCTTGTGTAGAACTTGTAACCTCTTTGGCTACAAAGTCTGAGCCATTTCTAACTGGCTATTGGCAACAATGTATTGTGGGACATGAACAACTGAGGAATTGAATTATTTATAGACTAGATAACACAACATTGCCTATTGTTACTGTCGCAGGTGACATGCAGGTTCATATTGTCATGAATATACCTGTCACATAATATAGGCATCGAGTATTGTGCTACATCTCAGAACCTGCAGCTTTAGTGACTTTAAAAGCCTTTTATCGTTACTAAACGCGGGGCAACTGCATGACAGACAGGTCACATCTCATCCATTACTTTGAAACTCAACACTACATGAAAGATCCTTGGAGTAACTTGTTTATATATAGAGTTTTTAGACTGCTGTATGTTCTAACAACTTGTACCACTAGGCTAGTATGTTAGTAGCGTTGGTTGCCAATCCAGATTACTTGCATGTTCGACTTTCTTTCTGTTCTTTGCGCATGCTCCATGTTCCCCAATTCCTACTTCAATAAAATCTGAACATGGGTGTAAGAGATGTAACAGAAGGAAAATTGCACAAAATGGATCAAACTTTGTTTCTTAACTGAGAAAACAGCCTGGCTCTTCCTTTTCAAATAGGTATTTAACTAAATGTCTGCTAGGGGCTGAAGAGGGATGGAGTTTACACTATAGAAGTGTAGCCTAGCCGATGCATAACAATCCTGGCTCTACTTAGCTATGGGAATTTATAGTTCCCTTATTGCATAGAGTAGATTAGGCAAAAGGAAGGCCACCACATGGATGCCTATGTACTTTAGAGCAAGATTTTACTTTTTAAGGGCAAACTTTAATTTCTTTTTTGGGCTTTGAAGAAGGTACCATTTTCCAGATATAGTCCTGGCCAAAATTATTGGCACCCATGCAGATTTTTCTAATAATGCCAAATTTCTTCCAGAAACCTATTTTTTTTTTAAGTATATTCTGGTATCCACATATCCACCTTTTAGAAGTAATTAAGTAGTAGTTTAGAGTAGGTGGCTTAACATTCCTGCAGTGCCTTCCCCAATTGGGGTTGTAGGCTCTGGCAGCAGCTACACTGTGGCTTGATATATATCGCCACCCAAGCCTATCGGAAGCATACAGCTCTTCACAAGTCAATACCTTCTGGACTGCATGGAGCCAGAATCTGTATGGATCCCCGTTGCTGAGCTGTGGGCCTTGCTCTTAACCCTTCTTTATCACGTAGATGTTGGGAGTGCTCACCTTGTGTTCCACCAGCTGTGCCTGACCTCCATTTGAGATGCAGTGTCTGACCAGATGGAGAGAACCCCACCCGTATCTCATGACTTTAACTACCTACACTGCTGCCACATCTGCCAATGCACGGCCAACTTATTTTTGACCCGTGCGTCTGAGACCTCTGGACCCCCACCATCTCTATCTCTGCCTTGTTGCTTCTATCGGATCCAAAAAGAATAATATTAATGCACCAGCCTTGGCGGTCCAGTTTTTTAAACCACAATCTTCATCATCTGCAGAGGCCACCGTTAATACTAAGGGACCTGGAGAGGCTAACAGTGGACCATCTCTGCCTCCTCTCAGCACCTTCTGCTGACTTACTCTTATGAGCTGACCCCGATGGCCCGCTCCCTTGGCCAGCATCAGTTGCTCAAAACGATGCAACTGATGCTGGCCTCGTTTAAGGCTGATTTAGTGTCTGATATGTACTCCTCTTTATGCAAAGTTAATGCATAAGTCATAGAGATGAGTAGGTGAACCTCGCACATCAAGGTCAAGATGGAGGAGTTGGTGGTGTTGCATAACAATCTCATAGCCTCGCACGAACAGCTGGAGGCCCAGGTCCTCTCCATGTCTGGTAAACTGGCTATATTGAGGATGGCTATAGGTGGAACAAACTTGAACTATGAGGTCTCCCGGAGTCAGTATCTAATTCTGAAGTTTCACATTTTGTTCAGACTATGTCACAAACTGCTTCAGACAAAGACTTGCTATTAGATCGTATACATAGGCTTGCACAACTGTGGTCGGGCCTGGAGGCTCTGCCCTGTGACACATTTATGCAGGTGCATTTCTATCACATTAAAGAGAAGATAATGAGGGTGGCTAGAGCTTCCGACTCTGGAGATTCTCCAGGAAGTATATAGCTCTTTCCTGATTTTTCTCCGCCGCTCTTGCCAAGCGACTATCCTTCCAGGCCACCGCCAGAACCCTGCATGACCCCAGGAGAATTATTACTGGTGGGGCTTCCCGGTTAAACTTTTACAACGTAACAACTCCACCCATATTATTGTCTATGTAGATGGCATACAACTCTTGCATTCTTGGGATATACACATGGGATGTACAGTTGTCCTTTACTGACCCGCCTTCGTGGGCACTAGTTCAACAGGAGTGGTGGTGTGTCACCAGAGACTGTGTGAAGATCTCTCCACTTCTCTTCTTTCAAGCTTGTGTTGCCCAGGCGGGACCTGCACCATTGCCTTGTCGTTCTCTGGCCCTACTGGTCTCTTGTTTGGGACTATTGCAGTGACTATTACTATGCTGGCTTCTTTTTGTTTGTAAACAGGCGCAGATTGCCAGCCTGGTAAGTAGGACTGTGTCCAATGGACTTTCTCTTATCTAGTTAATGTTATCTATTTCTATGTGCCTTAATCTGCCCTCCATTGTGCATACTTGTTTATTTTGTATATATGTTCTTATTGAACCTTATGCCTGGCCTTTAGAAAGTTTTGTGTTACCATATATGTTCATGTATCATGTTTTTCTGCTAATTATTGTGGTCATCTATTACATTGTTACTTTGTTGATATGGGTGGTGATTCCTACCGTCTGGTCATGTACCCCCTGATATTGATTTTGCCAGTTGGTTCTCTATCCGGCAACCTGGTTACTCTTTCTTTCTAGCCTTTTGAGGAAGATGAGTGTGCCTTTTTCATTCTGCCCCACTGTGGAGCCACAGCTTCCGCCTACTGTTTTTTTAAATGGTTACGTTTCTTTTGCTCAATGTAAAGGCTTTGAACTCCCCCCCTAATAAATGCTGCTTTCTTCCTTTCACCTGCAGAGAGCGAATGTTGTAGCTGGCCAGGAGACTCATTTTCTGGCCAAAGCTCCTCCAGTCTTTAGACATCATAGGTTCCTAATTTGCTTTACTGCTGACGTCCCCTTTAAATGTAACTGACTGTCCCTCTTGTCTAGTTCAAAGTTCAATTTTACTCTTATCACAATCAAATAGTGGCCATTTTTATCTGCGACACTAGAGTTTAAGGTCCTTGGTGACAATTGTATATCTATACTCCTAATTCATGTCAAGTTCCTTTCCTCAGTACTGCCCTTCGGGATATTGATGCACACAAACTGGGAAGTTCTTACAACGCCCCTCTCCCCTGTTCAGCGGACAAATAGGTGGGCTTCCGCGTGGCATGATGTCTGAAGGGTCCAGGCCCCATTGGAGCATGATTACATATATCACTCCATGGTGCACAATTCATATTTGCGCATTGACTTAATCCTTGAAAAGCGGTTGTTCCAGAATACTAAATCATCCTGGATCCTTAACAGATGTTGTGGTTCAACCAGGCCCCAGTGGTCTGGACTGGGCGGTTCCTTTGACCGCTAATCCCCTCGGTTTCCTGGCGCTTCTCCCTGCATGTCCTTACTTAGAGGCCAAGGTTGCACTCAATGAACTGCTAGACATATTTACTGCCACCAACCCGCTGGGGACACCTCAGTCTTCACCTTTGGTGCACACTTTAGATAGGGATGAGGGGCTCCGCTATCCAAACGAGAGTAAAAACAAACGCGTCTCCCTCCATCACCAGAGGGAGCGGGGGATGAGCTGTTTTCCCTTGAGTCCCTTAACAAAAATGCAACCCTCTACAGATCCTGACGTCCTGAATTGCCCTTCTGAAGGCCCAACTAAAGAAGCTACTGGCAGAAGTTCTATGTGGTGTGTAGACTGCTTGCTAGAAAACTTAGGGGACAAAGGGTGTAAAATCGTATTAAATACATGATGACTGACTCGGGGGCCAGAATTTCTAACCCTCTGGATATTGCCAACACGTTCGCACTTTATATCCTTATCCCGTCTCTGGTTCATCCAGACTAGGTGGGCTTTGTTCTGGGCCGATAGGCCTCTGACAACACCCGGAGGATGATTAACATAATTGAACATGCCAATAAGATAGGTAATGAACTATTATTGTCATTTGACAGGATCCAGTGGGAATATATGTGTGAGGTCTTGGTCCGATTTGGGTTCGGTAGATTCTTGCGTCCATTTTAGCCCTTCATAATTGTCTTTCAGCATGCGTTTACAGTGGTGGAATCATATCACCGCTGGCTGCCCCCTTTCCCACGTTATATTCGTATCAACCATAGAGAATTTAGCTCAGCAAATTAGACAAAACCCCCCAGTTCCCAGGTGTTGAACTAGCCAAAGCCAATAACAAACTCTTTTTGCAAACAATATCTTGTTGTTGATAACAAGGTCTCTGAGCTGATAACAAACGCTCCACAACACGTTGCATGGCTTTGGTGAAGTCTCGTAATACAAATTGAATATCTCCAAGACCGAAGCACTACCTATCAATATCTCGTCAGATTGCCTGACCCGAATAAAGGCAAACTTCCAGTGTGCCTGGAGGGCCTCCTCCTTGCTGTATCTCAGGATATCAATCATTCCTACTATAGAATCCTTGCTTGAGGCTAACTACACCCCGCTCTTGCTACACTTTACTCATCTAACAAAATTCTGACAGTGTCACGAGGACTCCTGGCTGAGCAAGATTTCTGCATTTAAAATGATTCATTGCCCAATATGATCTACCTATTCCGTACACACACTCTTTTGCTCCCCAAAATGTATATGGATAAATTGCATTCCCTACTCCCTGCATATGTGTGGAAGGGCAAACCACCACGACTGGCCCACTCTGTCATGACCCGACCATAGAGAGTAGCGGGTCTAGCACTCCCTGGCCTAATTAAATATCAGGAAGTGGCCATTCTAGCCCAGCTGTGGGACTGGTCTCTGGCTGCCTTCTCTAAACTCTGGGTTGACCTGGAGAAAAATCTTAATCACGCCTTCCCATTGGCTGATTTGCTATGGTACCTAAACCTTGGCGCCGAGCATCCTGTGACCTCCCTTGACTCATGAGATGCCCTGTTGGTTTGGGACAAAACTCTGAAGGCACAAGATGACCTAACCCTCCCTGCATCCAATCTGTCCCTGCATGCTTTGGCCAAACTGATCCCCGACTTTTACCTCAGTCGAGATCCTCTACTCAGACTAGACTACCTTATCTTTTATTTTGAATAGAGAAAAGGACTAATTCTCCTGATATGTGTCTCTGTGTGTACTGCACTGAGCATGGAGATCAGATAGACTATTGTAGCTAATCATTATAAGTCTCAAGGCTACAAATCAATCTGCAGTGACCTTGATTTCCTATTTCCAGTGTATGTAGTATCTCGGGAAATTCCATCTCCATGGCACTATAGCCATCTACCGTGGAAAGAGGAAACTTAGTTGAATATTGCAGCGCAGGATTGTACAATTGCTGGAGAAAGTACCTTGAACAACTGCTAAACCGATTCAACCTGACCTTCAGCCATAATGTATGACGGTTTCAACTTGCACCATACGTTGCCAATTCGATTAACGGGTTATATAGTAGGGGGGTACAGGGGGGCTACATTGCTGAGTGGATCATAAAAAAAGGTCCTCTGGAGTTTGCCGAAACACCTGAACAAGCCAAATTTCTTCTTGGAGAATATTCTGTGGACAGATGAGACCAAATTACAGCATTTTGGTAAAGATCCATCTCTACAGTGAAACATGGAGGAGATTGGGATGCTTTGGGGTTAGCTACGCTCGATCTGGCACTGTGTTTTTAAAAGTGTGCTTGGCATCATGCAATCTGGATATTACCAGGAGCGCAATATTGGACCCAGTGTCAGAAGGCTGGGTCTCCGTTAAAGATCATGAATCTTGCAGCAGGTCAATGACCCCAAACACCCTTGAAAATGCACCCAGGGGTGGTTCATCTCATAGAGCACCTGTAGAGAGAGCTGAAGACAGCAGTTAGGAAAGCACCCTTCACACCTGCTAGAACTGGAGCAGTTTGTACAAGAATAGTGGATCAGACTGCCTGTAGAGAGGTGCAGGAAGCAGATGATTGGAGTTATGACCAAAGACAGCTACCAAATATTAAGTCTAGTGTGTCAATAATTTTGTCAATGGCATTTATTTTCTTTTTCTGATTTAAAAGGTTTTAAAGTATTAAATTAAGGATTAAACACAAAACATTCTATAATATCAGAAAGAATTGTACAGAGCAAATAGTGTTCACTTACAATTTCCTCTAAATGTAAGGTGAAATTATTTGAAAATATAGCAAGGGTACCAATAGTTTTAGTCATGGCTGTATGGTAATCATGTAGAATTTGACATTATTGGGTATAACCTATGTATGTTAATGCACACAGTAAATGAGTGTCCTAATGCTTCATTGTTATAAGGAATACTTCCTATTACTTTTTCTTTTTAATGTGCCAGTTGAGCTTCTCCCAGGATACGAAAAGTGATTAAATTTATAGATTTAATATACAAATGTACAGGGCATTCAGATATAAAAAACAAACAAACAATAAGCAATTGACATAACATACACAAGCAAAGCAGTTTAAAATAAAAGGGATTACATTCATACATTATTTAGAAATACATTATCCTGGAATAAAGTCCTCTAACCCCAACGGTTCTGGATGCACTAGTGTAACATCTAACATCAGCTTCCGTGTCTCTTAACCCCACAGTTACCGTGTCTCCCCCAGGATGACTGGTTGTAAGTTGTCCATCTTGCTCCCTTTGGTTCCAGCAACACACAGGACAGCTGGATAAGATTGCAGGGAAGGGGAAGTGTTCTACTTTTATGGACAGGTGGTACTGATGTGTCCCACCTGGTGACACACAAAACATGGAGCAAAGCCTGTTTTGGGAGACACCCCGTCCAACCCTCCCAAAAGATGAAGAAACAGTGGGTGATGGCATTGAGGGGGGTGGCGTTGATCCTCCTGGTCGTTCCCCTTTCCAGGGAGACTGCCCTGGTGCAAAAGTCCCTCTTTTAGCTGCAGCTGCCTGGGTGACAGTATACTTGTCAACCAGTCTAGCTGCTTCCGCAGAAGATTCAGGGTCCAGATTTACTACCATTTACTTCACATCAGCTGGGCAAAAAGTGAGAAACTGCTCCTGGATCATCAAATTTTTCAGAACATCAAAGGTGGTGATCTTTAATCCTTCAATCTGCTGTTTGAAGGAAGCAGATAGTTGGGCCACAAGTCCTGAATAAGTGTCAGAGGCACTGCATTTTAAATCCTGGAACTTTTGTCTGTGTGCCTCTGGCGTGATCTTAAAACGCTGCAACAGGGCACTTTTGATAGCCTCATAATATCCGTCCATCTCAGGTGGAAAATCTGCAAAGCCCTCTAATGCTTTCCCTCGCAAACTTAGGGTTAAATACTGTGCCCACTGATCTTTGGGCAGTCCATACTGTCTGCAAGTCTTTTCAAATCCTCACAAAAAAGCATCCAAGTCCCTGTCTTTTTCCAATACAGGGAAATTCTCTGGAAGGGGTCTACTGATACCAGCCTCTCTGGCTTATGGCCGGTGTTGGAGCTTGCCAAGCTCCAGCTGATATCTCCTCTCTGCCTCTCGCTTGGCAGATTCTCTTTCTGCCTGGCGCTCTGCTGCCTGTATAGCAGTTCTCCTCTCCTGACGGTACTGCTGTATAAGCTGCATTTTGGTTGTGATGTCTGCTGAGCCCAAAATTTTTAGGGCAGTTTGCAAATAAACGTCCATAGTAGTGTCCACAACTGAACTTTTAGAATCATCAAAAATTAACAGTCTCCGATTATGAGCAATATCGACAATCAGGTCCACTTCTGAATCCTGGCTGTGCCCTTCCTGGCTCACATCTCTAACCTGGTGCTGATCTCTCTGCACGAGGGCTTCAATCAATTGCTTTTGCCACTGGTGGGAATTCCTCGCTCCTCACATTGTGCCACCAGCGCCTCCTTTGCCATGCGTTTATTTGTCACAGTCATCTCAGTTACGTTGCAAAATAAAAGATAGGAAAGAAAAACAGAGAAGGGAAAATTGTTTTGCATGTATGTCTTAAAAAATAGTAATAAGCCCTGAGTTTTGTCCTTCTAAAACTATTGTATTCCTCACAAGGTTACAATCAGTTTATAAGTGCACGGGTTAAATGCTTAAACCATGCACTTAATACTCTAAGAAATTAAATAATCCCACCACTATGCCAATAATTTGTCACAAACACGCTCCCAGCTTCCATGACTTTGGGTGTTTACTGTATGAGATTACAAACAATTCCAGCACTCAAGTCTCTTTCTACCTATCACACAGGTTATAGACCTGCTGAATCGCCCCACAACAGCGTTCTCACACCCCACACACTTCAGGTTTTCCACCACTTATTGAATACAGGCAATAGGATCCCGATATATTGTCCCACACTGGCACACAAGGCTTCTGGCTACCCACAGGTTAGCAAGGCCCACTCAAGCAATCATCATCATCATTTATTTATATAGCGCCACTGATTCTGCAGCACTGTACAGAGAACTCGTTCACGTCAGTCCCTGCCCCATTGGAGCTTACAGTCTAAATTCCCTAACATACACACACACAGACAAAGCAATCAAAGGATTAACTCGTCACAGCTCCAGACTGTTGCTCAAATGTAAATGCAAGCACACACTATCCTTGTTAGTCAAATGTATTAGCAAATCACACACCGGCATTCAAAGGGTTAACTTGGTCGAGCTATATTCTTCTTAAGGGGCTAATGGATTTGTTAAAGTATCAAGGATGCCACTTCTTAAATTTATAGATTTATTATACAAAGGTACAGGGCATGCAGATATATATAAAAAAAAAAAAAACAATTAATAAACAATTGACATAACATACACAAGAAAAACAGTTGAAAATAAAAGAGATTACATTCAGAGTATAATTTAGATGAGTTGTATAATCTGTGCCATGGGAAATAGGCTTGGAAGATGGACAGCTTATCAACGTGGATTGATTTTTCCCTAAAGACTGTCAAGACTGTCAATTTTTTGTAACTGGTCTCAGCTTTTTAAAGACACCTTTCCCCACCTCCCGGGGGGGTTGTGGTCTGTGACACTTTTTTTCAATCACAATTTGCATGTTGCTTAATTTGCTACCCAATTCTATTATGTGACCTAACTTTTCTGTGGAGCGTCACACAGATCCAATTTTATTATTAATAGATCCCCTATGAATGTACTCATCTATTGATACTAAACAAGCATAGTTACACAGTGTCAGTTTGAGCTTATACTCATTTCCTCAACTCTGTGTGGCAGAATTCTTAATTTGATATTTGAACTACCCTTCATCTTGCTATTGAGAAATTTGTGGTTGATGTCACGAGCCGCGGCGGTACTCACAGCCGCTGCGGCTCGCTTCCTGTCGGTCCCAACGTCCCGACCGTCACCATGACGACCGGGACGTCACTTCCCTCCAACTCCCGACCGTTGCCAAGGCAACGGTCGGACGCCTCTTCAGCGCCGCGTCCTGGCAGCCAGGCGAGCATGCGCCCTAGGGACAATCAGGCAGATTCAGCCTGTGGCTGAATTAGCAGGCATTAGCCTGCAAGTGTGGATTTCAGGGCTAAGCCCTGATTGGTCTTGCTAGGTGCTGGCAATTAGCCTGCAAGTGTGGCTATGTCTAGGGGCAGGTTCTGATTGGTTGTGGGTTGTATTTAAGGCAATGAGGTCTGCTGCCTCATTGCCGGTAATAGTCTCTGTATCCAGTCTGCTGTACCTGCTCTCTGCCTTGTTCCTGTCTATTGGACTTGCTGTTGTTTACCCGTGTATGACCCTTGGCTTGGATTTGGACTTTGCTTGTGTATGACGTGACCCTGACCTCTGGCTTGAATACCGACCTCCCTGTCTGCTCGTGACACTTTGACCTCAGCTTGTATACTGGTACTGTTGTCTGCTGCCGGCCCCTGACCTCTGCTTGGATTCCACTCCGCTTACTTGGGTTCTCCCCAGCCGGTACACACTTCACGACTCTCTGTCAGTCTGCAGCCCAGTCTGTCCCCACCATCAGGGGCTCCAGTGAACACCTGACTGCAGAGTAGATTCCGGGTTGTGTCGTGCCGGCTGGAGGGGTTCCTAACAGTTGATCACTACTTTTATTGATTGTAAGTCGCATATTTTAAAACAGAATTATTCTTGTCTATATAAAATATAGCCAAGTCAGCACATGATCTCTTTGAACCAGACACCATGCTGAGTGGTTCCTAAAAGTCTATTCAGGTATCAAAATAACTAACTTGCGTCAGGATATAGGTCACAGAAGGGGGGTCTGAAGCTGCTACAGGTGACACTGCTATCCTGTAACACTGGGATGTGCAGAGTCACCGAATACACACACAACAGACTTTCTGACTGCACATTTTACAATTTAGTAGCTTAGTAGCTTAATTTATCAATGGATTCATTTGATACACCATATTTACACTATAGTTATGATTTAGGCCTTATTCCCCACAATTATGTGATGGTTTAACCCTTATAACTGTAAGTTCTCTATGTTCACGACATATATATAATTATAGTAAACTTGTGGTTTACGAATTATAATATAGTACTATCAAATCAATGTGTAGCGCAGTGGTCGAAGTGAGGTTGTATATGTTGGTATGCCATAGTGCCACTTCTACGGTCTTCATCATATAACTATCAAATTCCATTCACTTACATCCCATTACATTTTTCATGTTGCCAATTGTAAATTTCCACTTCGACTACTGTGTGTCGGTATTAATAATCACAGATGGGCAAAAACATAACTGATAAAAAATAAACCTTGTGTAGAAAATATAAAAGATAAAACTAAATAATATACAATAAAAATATATGGTATGTAAATCAATGTTTATAGCTTTGTAGGGAATGGGGAAGGGGTTGTGGAGAGTGATAATAAATGATCAATGAGGAAAGTTGAAATAAAGCTTACACTAAAATCTTCTCCAAACTCGTCCTGTTCAGTCGTTATTTGGTGGTCTCCCCGTCTTCAGATATCCATAGGTGGGTTCTTCCATCTTTGGTACTTGGTGAAATGCATGTGGGAGGCGATATCAATGCAGGTACGGATGCCGACGGAGGACAAAAGGTATTGCTAATGTTAATTGTGTGGGATCTAATGTGTTTTTTTCCTGTGTGGACTATATCAAAGATGGCCTAGTATAAGCCGCCACCCATCAGATTTTCTTTCGTAATGTCCAAATATAACAGCTATAAGAAAAGGTACTGCACTAATTGTAACAGATTCAGTCCGCCAGCTGATCCTTGACTGTAAACTGGATATATTTTTCAAGGTATTACTGTACTTATTGAGTTTATGCCTAGAGGATATTTTTGCTTAGCCGTTTCTTCTGAATAATAGAAAAGTGTAAAATCTGCACATTCAAAAAGTCAAAAAAAGGATTTTATCAGTCAACGTACTCCAGCAATAATAGATTTCACACAAGGGCTAAAGTACTATGTATGCCCACAAGAGGGCAAACCAGTGATACTTGTAATTACTACTTTGGGAATTATTAAAATAATTGCAGACTATCTTCTGGTAATGTAAGCAGCAAAGTATGTATTAACAGCAATACAAATTGTACAAAAAAAGATTTGCTAGTTGCTTAAAACACTAGTTGCAACAATATATGTACATATGGAAAATTATAGCAAATTTAGTAAGGATGCATTAAACTTATTGCAGAAATGTTTTAATCCATAATAAAAATACTAAATGGTTAAATGCAAAGTGGATTCACTAAAAAACCACATATGGAAAAAATGTCAGATTCCAAGCTAATGTAGAGTGTGCAATACAAATAAGAAAGTGCTATTGATGCAGTACAAAAACACTGATCCACTACTCCTACAGGGTGCTGACAAATCCAATGTGCATGAATGGCAAATGACTGCAAGTTAATAGCCTGTATATAATAGTATATAGCATGTAAATTACATAATATATAAAGTGCAGAAGCATAAATTGAAATTAACAGTATTTGGTATCCACAATTCTTTCTCTGTTAATATTAGAGAACCGTTAGTTTTTTTTTTATTCTGAATGTATGTAATGAGAATGTATATCATTTTAAATCAGAAAATGAAAAGAAATGGCATTGACAAAGTTTTTGACACCCTAGACTTAATGTTTGGTAGCACAGCCTTTGGCCATAAACTGCAATAAACCACTTCCTATAGCTAAGGATGAGCTTCCTACACCTCTCTACTGGTAGTTTGGACCACTCTTCTTGTGAAAACTGCTCCAGTTCTCCAAGGTTTGAAGAGTGACTTCTGCCAACTGACTGTTTTCCTATCTCTCCACAGGTGTCTATAGTATTTAAATCTGAACTCACTGCTGGCCACTTCAAAACAGTTCAGAGTCTTATCTTGAACCATTCTTGGGGTCATTGACCAATAACCTTTGACAGAGACCCAGCTTTCTGACACTGGGTTCAACATTGCACTCTAAAATGCACATTCAACAACAAAACATCACTGAACCTCTTTTGACTGTAGGGAAGGTGTTCATTTCTTTGAAAGCTTCATCTTGCTTTCTGTAAACATCGGGATGATGCACTTTACTAAAAAGCTCTAATTAATCTCACCTCTTGGAAGGAATTTGGCTTGTTTAGTTGTGTGTTTGCAAATACCAAACAGGTTTTCTTATGTCTTTTAGCAGTTGGGCTCCTACCATATAACCCCCTTTCATTGAGTTGGCAACGGATGGTGCAAATTGAAACTCTTCTACCTTTTGTCAGAAGGTCAGCTTGAATCTGTTGGCAGATGATTAAGGTACTGTCTCCTCCATTTGAGCAATCCTGCACTGCAAACTTTTGGTCAAGTTTTCTCTTGCCCACAACCAGGAGGGTTTGATACAGTGCCATTGGCCATAAAGTTCCTAATAACATTATGGACGATCAGGGGCGGATCCAGACTATTGCTATATACCCCGGGCGATTTTAGGGGGTAGGGGCGATTTAGGCCCCGCCTTCTTTCTAATTTCTAAGGCTCTCAGTATGTGCAGGTCCGCTCGGCAGTGACAGTGTGCTGCCCCGCTGCTCTGATTGTGTTTAAAACACAATCAGAGCAGCCGGGCAGCACACTGTCACTGCTGAACGGACCTGCACAGTGTGCAGCCGCCGGCAGCAAGCCCCTGCTAGGGGGGGCGATCCCCCTTGATCCGCCACTGTGGACGATGGAACCAGGAACATCAAGATGTCTGGAGATTGATTTATGGCCTTGAAATTGTCCATGCTTGGCTACTATCTTCTGTCTGACATCCTCAAACAATTCTTTGGCTTTAAGGAGAATGAGTCCTTTTTTATATTTAAGCTTGTTTAATGAAATATTTTTTTAGCGCAGGTATCTGTTACTCACTGCAGGTGAGTTCAGTTCCAAAGTGAAGGAGATTACAGCTTTTGAGAGCATCATCATCCCTTTGCACTTCCCTATCAAACAATTTTGCACAATTATAGGCATATGACATCACAAAACAACATGCGCCAAGGGGACACATTTCAGCATGTTTGTAATTTACCCTTATTGGTTTTATTTTTGCCTACACTAAAGTAAATTTTATGCAATATCTTTGTACACGTCTCTGTGTGTTTTAGTAGTCTGTGCAGCTGGCTGGACACTTCTCATTAGCTTTCCTCCAATCATTTTGAAGAGCTGACTTGTATAGTCAACACTGCTCCCCTACTGTAGTTAAGCCACCCAGTTCCCTTCAGAGCTGGGAGAGCAGCAGGTTATTTGATGATGTCAGACAATGGAATCACCCCTCTCGTTGGCGTCTTTTACATTTTTCACATATTTGAAAGATTTTGCATATTTTCGTATTGTCAAATATGATTTATGTCTAGATTCAATTAAATGATTTTACCCTTTCCGTTGTATCTTGCTTACTTTAAAACCCACTAAAGACATATGAAAACAATGGCTGTCCCATACTGGATATTACTATCCTTCACTGCTCTGCTTGTATCCAATTAATGGTTGGTAACTGTAAGCACCTAAGATGTCCAATTCTCCTCCATTTGGCTTAAAATGGAGTGCTATGATCTTCTCATGTGATGCTTAATTATTTATGATAGCTGCATAGACCAAGATGAATTGTATGATCTGGACTTGAAATGTGTCAACTGAGGACATTTTTCTATGACATGTAAGAATCCTTCTGTCACATCACAACATCTATAGCAATATGGGCATGGGGACTAAACAGCTGTTGCATGTACCTACCCGAAGAGGTTGTTCAATGATTGGATGTGATCATCACATGATCATCTCATCTCTTACTCTGATATCACCTCTTAGGTCTGGTATGTGCTGTTGCGTCCAGTCTACCTGCTGCCTCACAATAAATATTGCAATAGGGTTGGGGGTTCGCTAGATAAGTTTATTTGTAAATGGTAGTTTGTGGTCAAACAAATAACCGAGAAAGCAAACACACTTAGAAAAACACAACTAGCTAACTATTGTACTGTTACACAAGTGGGATAAAACAATAATGTGTGCAGTAATCTTCTCAATGGTGTCTAAAACCTCAGTGATGTCACCAGTGCCTAGTGAATTGATAGGGTGCATGTTGGTTCAACTTACAAAATGGCTGCCTCCAGTGCAACAGGTACACATTGGCAAAAAGTTATTGATCCTAAATTGTCACCGTGCCTCTTTAGAAAAAATGTATTGTTGACACACATTGCCTTGTAAGTAATTGTTTTTATATTTTCAATAATTCTAAATATCTACAGCAATGAGCTGTCTAATTAAATAATCAACAAATAATACTGTAAAATAGTAGGACTAAAAAGGCATACAGTCACAAAAGTGCTGATAAAAAAAAAAAGTATATCGAACTTAATAATGTTCCTAATCAGAAAAAAATCAAGGCAAATATCCATCCATTTACAAGGCCGATAAGGTACATATTCTCTTACCCATCATTCTATTGAAATAAATCTATTTTTCCAACTAGACTGCATTAGCCATAATTTATCTGCAATGCATTATTTCATTTATATATTTGCACAGTTATCCGGCAAGATAAAAAAGTGCCAAAGTGTTTACAAGGAGGACATCACTCTGTTTTAATTGCTTGCACATTTCCTGCATTCTCAAATGGTTAGAACTAATAATATGGATGATGCTTGTTGAATAAATGCATTAGCTTAGAAATTTCAAGCCTCTAACTGTTTTTGAAGAGGGAGATAGTTTCTAAATGAGCTTGGTAACATTGATTCGTGATTAATCACGGTACTTAGTGACTCGTCTATGACCAGAGTACAACAAAAATGCCATGTTTGCTTAGCGGCATTAACACCATTTATCTCCAGTGTGTTCTCAAAATTGCCTTGTTGTCAATGTGAGGGTTAGGACATGTCTACACAATTCTGGCATGAAAAGACTGATTATCTGTGGGATAGATTTTTGTTCATACATCACAAGACATCTGATGCCACTATTAATGACTTTTATCAACAGAGCTTATTCATACAAGTTATCGGAGAAATGACCATTCAATCTGTATTTCCCTAATGGAAATGTGTGTGTTTCATCAGCTTGCTAAAGATCTGGTGTACATATGTCAATTCCAGCAGCTAAACATACATATTGACTTTTTGTTTTAATCGTTAGTAGCACAACTTTAAAGAAAATCCATGGAAAATCTGTTGTCCCCACTCACCTACCTTAAGTGGGCTCAGGAGATACTCACAACCCTCCAGCTGCACCTCATGATTCTTCAGGTGTGTAGGTTTTCTAATTGGATGCTAAAGAGGGTGTAAGGGGGATTTGCACAGAACTCTCCCTAAATACCTACATTGTGCATACATATTGTGCCCACCTGTATTCTGTTTTTTGGAACGGTTACCAAACATTCATTCCGCACCTACGTTTGGGGAATTGTTCTTCTAGCTGGAAAGACGCATTGTGAAGAGTATAAATTGTCATGTTACAGTCCACCCTAGGACCAACCACTTCATTCACTTTTATTTTTACTTTTTTCTCCTAAAATACTGCTAAAATAGTGCCCAATTAAATCTTAAAGTACTTTTACCAGTGATTTGGGAGCTGTCTTTATTATGTATCCGTGACTCAACCATACAGTGTAATGTTTTTATTAAATTGGTAAATATGCACCTAATAATGTGCTTCCCTGTATAAAGTGCACTGGAAGGTACAAACAGAGTCCAATTAGAAGTATAGTAAGTCTCTTGTGAATAGCGCATCTTGAAAAACAAAATTTATTTTTGCATGTGGGTACAATACCAGGGGCCTAGTCCGCATTCAGCATGTAACACACTGCTCTACCTGGCTCTTTCTGCTGAAAGATCTTTGCCAACGTCACTCGCAGATCCATGGATCTCCTAATAAGAGGTGCACCCAGGACCCACCAGTTTGCACCCTCCGTAAGTAACTTTTTTATCATTTCAAGAATTATTAATTCAGGTTATGAGCTAAGATTATGCTTACTGCTGTCATCATGGGTTTCCTGGCTAGTTAAAGTCTCATGGAATTGCTATAATTATTATCCTTTATTGACAGTGCCAGCAGTGCTGTACAAGCAGATATTTATCCAAGCACATCAGTCCCTGTCTCAGAGGAGCTTACAAGCCACAGTCACACATAACACACACACACCAAGTCCACTAAATATCCCATTGGTAGGAACTTGGAATCAAATGCACCAGAAGGAAAGCCACACAAACACGAGGACAATGTACTAACCCCACACAGAAAGGACCCAGACTGAAGACCAAGCCCAGCACTGTAATACAGCAATACCCATTACTCTGCCAACCATAGACTGTAGTGTTACCTTTCATTTTTTTTTTTAAATGTGGGAAGACCGCCTCCCCCCAACACTGTTATAAACACATGGGCGTAGATAATTAAATAATGTTGTGTCATACATCATTTGCAGCTATTGTACTTTTTGTCTTATTTTTCTATAAAGCAATCTGTAGAATTATTTCACAACATCGTTAACTTCAAGAACTTGTAGCAATTGCAGGAACTGACTGCACACTCAGGACCTCACTTACGGAGTGCATTTGATGCAGAGCTGTAACTAGAAATGTTAGCACCTGGGGCAAGAAGGAAAATTGATGCCCCCTAGCCCTAAACTGTAACCCAATTAGCCTAAAATATTCTCATGCCCCCTTCAGCTTAGCTCCCTGGGCAGCTGCCCTTCATGCACAGTCCTTGTTACGGCCCTGATTGGACATGGGACACTAAACTCTTTGGTTGTGCACTAGTGCACCTAGATGAATCGCACATATTAAAGTACACATCTTGCTAGCTAGGTTTGTAGGAAGGTGGAAAACTCTTAAGAGGTTTACTGTGGGAAAGTATAAACATCAAATCAAAAGAACAAGCTACTACCGGTGCAACGTGAACTCATAGCTGGTGCGAATATTCTTTTGTGAAGCGGAAATGCCTGTGCCCCATTCTGCACAGCATGGAATGCCCCTAAAAATGTACCCTCTACCATGCGTTATCTCATTTTAATACTCTTGCTTCATAACAAACCTAATTTTCGCTCTGCTGCATAGATTCAGACCCCCTGAGTATCTACTTGCATAGCACAACCAAAGGGGGTTTTTGCTACACCATTCCATACTAGGGAATTACATTCCTTAAATTGTTTTTAATTTTTTTTTCAGACATGTGAGTTTGCAGTAAGAATGTTGACCATGGTATATGAATTGTTCTATAAAAATTAGTTTAATGTCTAACTTTGTATATCTAAATCCTTTAGCATTTGCCCATTGGATTTCCATGTATTTATATCCTATTTAAAAAGCAATATTATCATGCTCCATTTCCTGTTAGATTGTCTTTATCTCTCAGCATGAGGCAGGTGATTTTGTGTCTAGAAAAAATTATCTCAGTAAATTACTCCTACACTTACTGAATGCTAAACCTCATCATCATATGCCTTCCGAGCTGTTAGACAGATAAAATTGTAATTTATTTCTTTGTATTGTCCTATAGGCAGAGGACACCCGTCTCAGCAGAGGATAGACACACTGACAGATACATTACGCATGCAGTGCATAATGCAAAGTTTACACTGATCATGCTTTAAGTGTCAAGATCTGGTTGATGTCAGTTTTACCATCACTAAAGCATTTAATGGCTTGTTTTTATCACGCCTGATTGAGTGCTTTTTTTTTTTTTTTTGCCTAATAAGTAGCAACAGAAAATAAATGGCCTTTAAACCAACAGCTACTGATTTGTTTTTAATCTTCCTGCAAGGGATGTCATTTGTGAAATTATGTTAAATAATATGCCATTGTTGGTTAGGGAAGGTTCTTGGCTTCTCCTGCTTCGGACAGAATTGCTTTTGTTTTCATGCTATTAGGGGACATTACTGTCTCATGTTTATGACATTTAATACAATATAAACAAGTGTTTAATAATAACAACCGCAAATGGGCAAAATCAGACACTTATATGATTCCTATTATGACCGCAGGGTATCTAAGTTGGTGAACACAAGCACATACTTATAACTTACATTTATCTTGGATCCCTCTCTAGATGTACTTATGAGTCCCTCCACCTGCTGAACTTACTTTATTTTTTTTAGCTATTTTTATTCCAAAGATATAAGTGTATTATTCCCCATCATTTTATTATAACTAGGATTGATTTTACCTTTGGTCTAATTTCTCTTTCCTTTTCCCCCTATTTGGCTTTCCTTTTATGTCTCACTTTTTCACTTTCAATCTAGTCTTTTTGTCTGAAGATCTCCCTTTCTCTTTGCTTTCCTTTATCTTTCCTGTCATTCTTTACTTTCTTCCTTCCCTTTCCTATGGCTAGTGGGATAAGATAGAAATAAATGTAATTGCTCAAGTTGGCTTCTTGCTTATTTTCAATGAAATATAGGGGGGGGGGGTCAGGGGCGCACGCAGGATTGTCAGGGGGTGGTTTCCCCCCTGACAAAAAAAAAACCCCAAAAAAACCCACGAGAGAGAGCTGCTCGCATCCATTTCGGCAGCGCTGTCCTATACAGCAGCTGCGGCGCTGCCAAAGAAGCATCTGCGGTGGTGCTGTATACACTACTACAGCACTGCCGCGGATGCTTCTTTGACAGCGCTGCGGCTGCTGTATAGGACAGTGCCGATATGGTGGGCACTGAGTTAGCGCAAGGGGGGGGGGGGGTTTCTGGAGACTCAGAAACCCCCTCTGC
This sequence comes from Mixophyes fleayi, assembly GCF_038048845.1. NCBI lineage: Eukaryota > Metazoa > Chordata > Amphibia > Anura > Limnodynastidae > Mixophyes > Mixophyes fleayi. Next base: position 47,211,513 of record NC_134410.1, on the reverse strand, counting down.
GTGCGCCACTGGGGGTATTCAATTGACAGCAAGAATTTTTTTTTGACCGCGTTAAGTCATTTTAATACTGTTTTTTATTAATTTTCGCGTGGGTTAACTTTACCCGCTATTCAATTCCATTTTTAACACTCAGTTTTTTATCATCAAATGGTCCTCTCGTGCTTCGGCTGCCTCTCGCACACCCTATACTTTCTATTGAAAGTATAGGGTGTGCGAGAGGCAGCCGCGTTAAAAGCAATTCAATTGTTTTTTAACGTGGCGCGTAAAACAGGCTAATATGCTGTTTTATCTCGCACCTCTTTGGGGTGTGATAAAAATAGAAAACCTCTGAAAACTATTTGAAATCATGTAATAATGAGAAAAAAATATACAATATGTTTATCACTAATGCCTAACATGTAAAATTTGATTTTATATTGAAAAAAAAATGAAATAAAAAAAGCATGAAAAATAAATAAATCACTAATTAAATATATTTATGTATGTTTTTGGTACAAATATGTTTGTACTAATGTGTTTTGACATGGTATAGATGATTCTATAGTAATAAATAGTTAAATAAAAAAAATATGCTAAAAGTACTGTAATGTACATTTTATCAACTAGAACGGTTGTGTAATGCAGTAAAATATATGAAAATGTATGCCAAATCTTTTTTTTAGTGTTATACATCCCCATTATACATCCCTGTGTTAAAACTCCCCTTCACTCCCCTAAAAACTCGCAAACACAATGCTTAACGCGTGGGGGCAGCGTTCCCTCTTTTTCAATTGAATTGCACAAGTTTTCACGCTGCGTTAACTAAAAACGGTCGGTATATCCGTTAAAAACCTGCGGGTGATTTTTTTTTTTCAACATGGAGTGAAAAAAAATAATCTCGCGGTCAATTGGATAACCCCCATAGGGTCCATACTTGCTTATATTTACCACATTTAATATGTAGATTATAGGTGATACATCCACGAGTGCAGTGTACCAGATGGGGTTTCTAAGGGAAGTCATCAATGGTGCTGCCGATTGAGTTCATGTTTTGGCTGTGAAACATTTAGTAGTCAATAACACACAAGATGCCAGTTTGGTCATATGTTTGCCTCTTGGACCGGGTAACAAAGAAGGAAGATCCATTGAACCATTGGAATGCTATGTCCCACCAATTTATACAACAGATCTTTAACTTTATTCCAAAATGTGACTATATAAGGACATGTCAACCCAATATGAAGGAAGGTGCCCCTGAGCCTGCAGATTAGATCAATTGATTCAATCATTTTGTGAAATTTACTAGGATTATAGTATAATCTGCAATCTTGTCTATTTTATATGTGTTTTGTGGAGCTCTTGGTAATTTCCTCCTTATCATTTTCTGAGTAATCCTCTTCTGGTACAGGTCCCAGGTATTGTTCTGATTCTCATTTGTACCTTTTATACAAATTTAGGGATGGGAAGAGAAATAAGTTATATAAAGATGAAATGGTTCCCTTTTGTCTAGGAGTTTTTACACATATTATCTGAAATGCAGATAAGGTACAGAATATACGATCTGGAAGTATTCAAATATCTTTACTTGACCTAGATCACATTCTTGTTGGAGGGTTTGAAGAGTTACCTAGGTGTACAAAATCTGCAGCACATTGCAAGTCTGCCCAAATCCAACTTTGACATTGCCTGGAGGAAAACCCGAGTTATTCCTTACTGGAGTAAAAGAATGAAACCAGATAAATATTTGCATCTACAATTGTCCCATATATTTCATGTAAAAATATATTGTTGGGAATCTTTAACCAGGTTTGTGGCGATCTGATTTAGATAGGCCTAGAAGAGGCCCCAAATTCAACCCAGCTTATTCATTTTGAAGGGCAAATCGTGTAACATGGACAAGGAAAACCTTAGAAATGGTACAGCGCCTGCAGGGTATTAGAAAGGAAATAAAATACTTCCATACTCAGTGTGACTTGATCACTTATAAATAACTTATGATATAAATTTATTTAAAGGAAATACCACAGGGTGCTTATTTATATAATTACAAATGTACTTATTTTTGATATTGTGTGTAGTTTGGTAAAGGAAATATTTTTATTTCTGAGACCAGGGGAAGAAATTTGTTTTTTTGTTGTAACTTTGTTAGAGGAAATGCATTATTTCTGAGGTATATGCCTGATGTAATAAGCCTTTGTTGAAGAAGTCTTTTGTGTATTTTGGTAGATAAACGACTTGTTTGGGGTTTTGTAACTTTTCTTTGGGAATGTGTATTCTGCAACTGGCTGAAGAAAGGGCCAATGTTAATCTCATGTTAATTAGACCTTTTGATGTGTGAGGGTGCAGCACCTGAAGGCACAGGAAGGTTTAATTAGACTTGCTGTTAGATTTCCTGTGTCTAAAACAAGGTGCAAGTAATCACAGTTTTAGGATATCACAGATAAGTGTAAATATTGTTAGCTTTGCATTGCATGTAAATCCAAGTTTGGGTAAACACATTGCACCCTGATTCTAGAAATAGCTCAGACCTCAGGGGCCTGGCTTACTCTGTGAGGCTGTGTCCAAAAAACTGTATAAAAAGCGAAAATTGTTTTTGTTTCATCTGACCTGCTCGCTGGTACATGCTGCACATGCCTCATACAAATCAGGTGTGATTTGTTTATACAAAAAGTAGTTGTCCATTCCTAGCTGCCATCTGTGATATCATTTTTCTTTGAATATGGATATTGTCTGGACTTAAGCTAATTCCACATGGAAATTATGGCTTTTTTGCTACCTTTTCTTTTTATAAATCTCTGAATTACTTGTAGAATATTAATATTTTCAATTTATTGCAGAATATTTACTTCTTCATATAATCTTCCATTGTAGTATTATTGTAACTTTATATTACTGTGCATTTTTATTTGTATCTGTATTGTTTGTATTTTTTAATTTAATTTGTCTTCCTTTTTCCCCTTTTAACCATTGTAATTCTCTTCATCCATAAGTGTAAGGAACAAGAAATGATGGTAAATAGAAATCTTTTTGCAAATAAAGTTTTGCAAAAATAAAAATCACAATTTATGAAGCACATAACACAAGTGTGGGATATATTACATAATATATAAAATACACATCAATATTTGTATAATAATTTGTTACTGAAAGACTAAATCATTTTGATTGATGTGATGGCATATTAGAATATTTGTGTCAGTTAACATGAGAAATAATAGATTAAACTGGAAATCATAGCCATGGGCATTTTTACTGATATTAGAACTATAAATGCTAAAAAATTGAGTACAACATACACAGGGATGTGAAAATGAAAAGTTCAAGTTTATATAGATGTTTTAAAATTGCATCCCCCTGTTTCCCTGGTGGGCACAGAAATTATGGGGCCCAGTAAATGACACAGCCAGCCCTCCCTTCCTTATCAACCCCATCTCCACAGGGCGGGTGGACACGAAGGTGTAACCAGGGCGTCTGGAGCAAGCAGATGCTAAACCCCATTCCTCTGACCCCATCTGCTGCTCCACGAAGAAGCTCTAACAATCCTGAAGTTGAGGTACTGGCGCTGAATGTGATCGAGAAGCTGCACAATACCAGAAGGCAGTTTAAAGCCAAGATCAGGCCCAGGAGATAACTGAGCAGTTCAATACGGTGACCCTTATCTGCCGCACCATCACTGAGGTCAAGAAGAGGTGTGTAACTGATTCAAACATTTAGAACAATTAATACCTAATATTTTAAATTTGCTTGCAAATATAATACAATGCTTGGATCATACCTAATGGGCTAGAAAATATATTTTGTACTGTTGTACAGCAATGTAATATCTATATAAATTATATATAGATATATGTGTATATATATATATATATATATATATATATATATATATATATATATATATATATATATATATATATAGAAGTTAACCCGTGCATGATACTCATGCATTCTAGGCAAATCAAGCTACTTAAGGTGTTAAAAAGGTTCTTGTCATGCATTTGGGGCTAGGCCAGGCCTCCTCAGGGGAAGAGCGTTACTTCCCGACGTAAGCGCCCTTTTTTAACATGGTTTTGTCCACATGTCACCACCTCATCATTTTTCTCCATCACCTCATCCTTCATCTTTATCGCCACATCTATCCAGATGTCTCCAGACACACGGATCTCTCTCAGCGGTCCTGAGTATCACACTCCTCTCGCTCTGTCACCCCCGGCAACCACCAACCACTCCTCACTGTCACCCCTGGCAACCACCAACCACTCCCAACTGTCACCCCCGGCAACCACCAACCACTCCCAACTGTCACCCCCGGCAACCACCAACCACTCCCAACTGTCATTTCTCCTTCAAGAAATATATATATATTTTTTTAAAATCTTTATAAACACTTTTAACAATTAACAAATTAAAAACATCTTAGTATACCAAATTTCAGCCCTTTCTGAGTTTTTTTCTCCACACACTAAGAATTTAGTAGGTCAGCGTATAACTCCGCCCAGCAGGTGGCGCTGCAGCTTTTTTTTTTTTTTTTCACACACAGACTAACACACGCCACTAGGCTTTTATATTATAGATAGATATATATATATATATATATATATATATATTTACACATGCATATATAATTTCTTCATATGTATATGTATTTGTGTAAAATATATCTGTAAGTCCCAAAAATACAGCCATGCATATGGTTAATAAGTTTATAAAATATTTCTGTTAACGCGTTGTAGGATTTCAAAGAGGCACCTGAAAGACAAGATTACCTCTTAATTAGAGGTCTACACTGGCATCCAGAAGATCAAGGGGGTAAGCTGAATGGATAGTAACAGTGGTTCCCCTGCACAACACCATCCATCCGACTCTGGTAATTATCCTTATTATCGAATATATATACTATAATAACAATACTAGTAGGTTTTATATAGTCCTGCTCTGTTGTTCACTCTCACCTCATCCCATTTTTTAACCTGTTATATTTTTATAGTGGTCGAAGTGGCGGTTTGAAAAATATAACAGGAATGTAGGTGAATTATATATTTGTATATACAGTCATGACCAAAAGTTTTGAGAACAATATATTTTTTATGCATTTAATTATAATTATACATATTTGCTGTCTTTTGACATTGATGACCTATATATGTTAAATTGTACCTCAGTAGTGTTGTCTAATGTTTCAATTATGAATTGTATAATTGTAGTTGACTGATACGGAGCGAATCCTATGCTCACTAGGATCACATGATCATGGATAAAGTGTGATCGCACGTTAGTATATAACCAAATACCAGGGAGACGGCAGCACTATTATTCACTCCTGAAGAAGTCTTAATTATTGAGACAAAACACGTTGAGACGATTTGCTGAGACAGTGTGCTGTTTACATTGACTGGAATCTTGGACCTTGGGATGACGGTTTCTTATATGGGATGTGCCGATGTTTGATGTGGATATGACAACAGGCATGACTTCCAGGAGACTCCAGATAAGCCAATGTCTTTTATCTTTTCTGTGAGTGCAATCATTTATACGTTTATTAAAGTTTGTTGAGTGTAAAATGCTACACTATATGGTTTTCAATTTTTGGCTTGAGGTATCAAGGAATTCCAAGAGGCTCAATGCAAATAAGGAAATAATGCAGATAAGCTCATTTTATTCTTCATCTGGTACGCTTAAGCACATTCACTAGGTGTTTTTGGTAAATGGAAATTCACTGAATATAAAGGATATCATACTATTGTTGGTTTCCATATTTTCTATATATGCTCATGATTTGGTCTGGAGCCCCTGAAGAAGCGCAATGAAGGTGTGGACCAGTATTGTGAATTGCTGATAACAAGAAATTATTTGGTATGCATATATAATACCACCGAGTGGTCATAAAAACCTTTCTGACTTTCTACACTATTGTGCGACCTGCTCTCTCCTTATTTTGTTTTAGATTTGTTTCCGGACCAACCATCCGGGTGTTTGCATCGTGGCTGCCACTTGTATACAAGAAAGTGATTAACAGTGTTGGAAGTTATGAATTGTATTGAGATCTGAGTGGAGTGAAGCGCCATTATATACAGATATCTGTTTAATATGTTTATTGACGTCTGTTTAATATATTTGGGCGGCACGGTGGCTCAATATTTAGCAGTTCTGCCTCACAGCACTGGTGTCGTGAGTTCAATTCCTGATCATGGCCTTATCTGTGAGAAGTTTGTATGTTCTGCGTGGGTTTCAACTGGGTGGTCCGGTTTCCTCCCACACTCCAAAAACATACTGCTAGGTTAATTGGCTGCTAACAAATTGACCATTGTCTGTGTATATGTGTGGCGAAATGAGGTATTAATATCGCCTCAACCAGTCTGCACCTTGTTTCTTGCAAACTGTGGAGTATAAAAACATATACTTATTCTAGCCCTCTGGTTCCCCATATTTGTCAGTCATATTTAAACTTGTATATATTCAATTTGAAAGTAGTTAAAATGTCTGCCAGCATGTTCTGTTATCTTACAGACTAGTCCATTGTTTCAGCCTAGGCAAAAGGATTATTGTCCACCAGTCCTATATAAATGTAGATCACACCATGGGGTCTCTTGTCTTTGTTTAGCTGTGGGTCTGTGTGTGTTAGCATAGGGAAAAGGCCCACAGACAGAGCTCTATGTTTAATTACAGAGGACTGCATTGTGTATTTAAATGTAAACATATCTGGATTGTGATCTCTCCTGTTTAAACAAACTCTGCTGTATAGCCACAGAACAATACCTGTCCCTAATTAAATCAGGAGTGACTCATCTGCATAGCGATTTTAAGTTAGGGAAACAAAAATGTAAATAAATAGCTTGTAACTTTTTAAAGTAAAAAACCCTCTCTAATAAAGGTGAAAGTTTACTGTAGAAAAACATAAAATTGCCAAGATTCCATTCTACCCAAAATATTACCAAGCATATCAGCATCAGGTAGCTTCCTTCTCTCAGCTAGATTTCAGGATCTGCAATCTACACTGTCATCATATTCACCCTCATCATTGTGTACATCATCCTCAAACAATACTTATTTATCCCCGCTGGAATCCACCATCACAGAAGTCTATGTACTTTGATGTAATTGCCGGTAATGGCCTTCCTCATGGAATTTGTAGTTCATTTTATGGCAGAGCTGTCACAATTTTTGCCCAATTCTTTTAGACCAGACCAAATGTCAAAATGTTGTGCTGCCTCATCTGCATCACCACTGGGTGTCTTGGGAAAGCTTCATTTTTTCCTAGAAGCAGTTGCCAGAGAAACTGAAGAAGGAGACGTCATTGTGTCATGTACCACTTGAGCTGTCAGCCTGCTGTCCAGGAGCTCATTGCATCTCTTGAGATCTGGGTCAGTTGGAAAGAAAGAGAATACATAGCTCTTAAACCTAGGATCAAGCACAGTTGCCAAAATGTAGTGATCCGATTTCACAATGTCGATAACTCTTGGATCCTGTCGAGGCGAATTAAGTACTTAATCTACAATTCCAATATAGTTAGCGGATTTGCTTTATTTCATTTACTTCAATCTCTCTAGCTGCTTCTCAAAAACTCTAATTAGGGGAATCACTTGACTCAAGCTAACAGTGCCTGCACTGTCTTTACAGGTGACTACTTCGCTGGACTAAATTACATTCCCCTCAAATTCTAATCTTCTTGCAGCTGCTGCATTCTCCTACATGCTGTTGCAGAATCCCGAAAATGACCCTAAAGTTTTTGGGACACAGACAGCATCTCCTGCATTCAAAAAACTGGGGTAGAAAAACCGCACTAGGCAGAATAATGTGAGCACTTGGTATGATAATCTGTTGTTAACCCGAAAAGAGAGACTCTAATCGGAGGGTGCTACTATGTCACACATGTGTCCTACTATGGACACATAATATTACAATTAGGTGTTTTACAGATGCAGCATTTAACGCTATTTAAGCTCATTACGGCATATCTACGAGAATATATGTGTGACCTTGCATTGATTTGCAATTTTATTCACTTGTCACTTATTTTATCTTTATTTTTAATTATTTCGCTCATTTTCTTTCCATTTTAATCTACCTAATAAAAGTTAAATTTTATTGAGCACTCACGAGTGCCTCAAATTACACTGTCTTTCTTTTCCCTCCCTCCCCCTTCTTTTTCCTCTCTATATAGCATCTCCTGCATGTCATTTTTTAAAAAAGTTCTGTACCACCAAGTTGATTGTGTGAGCAATTTAGGAAATGTGATGGAATTCCCCCCGCTGTAATGCTCTAACAATATTGGTGGCGTTATCAGAAATCGCATATCCTCAGGAGAGTTCAAGCAGAATTAGCCATGTTGCAATGACATCCCTTAGTTTTTTTTTTTTTAAAATAAGTTTTTATTGAGGTTTTTAGTAACAAACACAGGTTACATATATGTGATTTCAACAATATTCGTTTTGGATGGCGAATAATAAAGAGACTATAACATCATAACAACATAGTACTAAGCCAAAGGTGGCTGAATGTGTCAGAGAGTGCGAACATTCCCATCCACGAAAGGTGGGTATAGCTGACCTGACATATAAAACATAAAGACAGACAGGGGGGGGGGATATAACAAAGAAACATAAGGAAAGAATGGGGGATGGCATGATGCAAGTCATCATAATAATAAAAGGCCTACAGCATATACAGAGGAAATATAGAACATAGCCTAATCCAACCATTACAGACGGCTGGTACACCCCTGTAACCTAAAGATACATGTTTCAGACGGATGAGCCCAAGGCCGCAAACTCTGGCGAATCTATAAAGTCCAGCCAAGGTCTCCATATAGTATAATATGTTACAAAAGAGTCCCTATCTGACAAATATAATTCTTCCATGGACCTGTAATATTCTAATCTCCTGATCCAATCCCGAACATTTGGTGGCGTGGTTGTTTTCCATCTCACAGGTATGACTGCCTTGGCGGCTGATATCACAAATTTTAACAGAGATTTTTTAAAGCAGGAAATTGGCATATCTACTTTATTGAGGAGCCAGTACACCGGGGTATCGGGAATAGCCTGGCCAAGCATGACATCCCTTAGTTTTTGTAACAGATTGTCAGCTGTATGCCTCATAGTAAAGCAGATGATACACAGAGTAGCCTACTTCTGAAAAATGTGGCATACTTGGATATATGCTGCTGCTGTTCCTGCTGGTGAAGGCGAATCACCAACCCAGTGGGCTGTCACAGTCATATAATCTTTAGTTTGCTAAATCTGTGGTTAAGCGTACAGTGGGTAGAATGGCATTTTGTAGCTCAATAATTAAATTTTTACAAACCTTCTGGTAGAGGTGAGGAATAGCTTTCCTAGTAAAATGGTGTCGTGATGGAATTTGGTAATAGGGACAGAAGACCTCAAGTAACTGTCTAAAACCAGCTGCATTAATAATGGACATTGGACGCAGATCTAATACTAGCATAGTCCCCATGGCGTCTGTGATCCGCTTTGCGACTGGGTGACAGCTTTCTTACTTTCTTCCTCTAGCAAAGGATTGTTTAACAGTCAATTGTTGTAAACTACTAGTAGTATTTTTCTGGGTTGAAGATCGACCCCCAGCAGCAGCAGCAGCAGGACTAACGCTCAATAATTCTTCAGAGGAATCATGGTTAGTGAAGGCATCAACTAGCCTTAGCAACTTGGATGCAGGACTAACTTCCATCACTTGTGAGGATATTTATGATGAAGGTGTTGGGGGTGTAGATTGCAGGTGCTGGGATCTAGATGAGAGAAGGGAGGCAGCTGATGCTGGACTGCTTTTTGTTATTTTTTTAATATAAGTGTCTGATTTTCCCAACAGCTTTCCATGAACTCGCTTCAAACGGCGTAACATGGATGAGGATCCTAGATGGTTAAGGTCCCTCCCTCTACCGACTGTGGCTTTACAAACGCTACAAATGGCTAGACAACTGTTGTCAGGATTTGTGTAAAAATAATTCCACACATAAGAGGTGGCTTTTGGTCTTATGCCCGGGCATGACAATGGCCTTTCTCTTATCACTGGCAAGAACTGCTGCAATCTTTGTTTGAAAGTGTATGAAAATAATATTGTGATCTGTTAGGTGGTTAAAATTGACTGCAAATGACTTTAAATTAGTATCAGTGAGGTAAATAATAATATAGGATCAAAAAAAGAGCAACATTATGTGATTTTAGCATATTTTAGCAATTTGTCTAAAAAAATACAGATCCAAAACCAAAACACGCAAGGGTGGTTTTGCCAAAACCAAAACATGAAGTTAATCCAGATGCAAAACCAAAACCAAAACCAGAACACGGGGATCAGTGAACATCTCTAGTCCTAAGTATACATAGTGCTATTGCTAATGCGGCTGACTGATCACCCACCACCACCCCAATTTGTCAATATGAGTACAAGGGAATGATACTAGAGGCTGATACTATGATATTATCTGTAGCCTAAATTCTGGTTTTATTAGTATGTGTGAATGGGTTGATATGCATATTTATATCATATTTGTATTATTATTATCCTCTATTTACAAGGTGCCACAAGGGGTCCACTGCGCTTTATAATACAGATGGAGCAAAGAACTATATACAGATTACACAGTATGCAAACAACAAGCAAGTTTCATAGTGTACAAAAGAATAATTATTGGCTGTGGATGTGAATGTGCCACATGGGAGGAATATTCAACTGTTGCACAAATACACCACAGGCAATACCCGTATAGGCGATAAGAAGCAGAAAAATACTGATTATGAGCAGCTGTCACAAGGGATAGTGGTAATATTCCAATAAAAGGACACATTTCCAAGTTTCATAGTGTGGCAGAACAGACCAACAACAGGTTAGGTAGTAGGACAGACCCACTGCGTGTTAACTAGGAGGGAAGAAGACAGATTTGGTTACTGCTCAAATTGTATTTTTACAAGGAAGTGCATACTTGCCTACTTTCTCATAGCTCTTTCCGGGACAGGGGCGTGACTGGAGGGCGGGAGGGGGCGGGGCACGACCAAAAGTGATGTTTTGGCCCCGCCCCCTTGACGTAAATGCAGTTTTGTTCGCGGGGCAGGGCCAAAATGACGCGATTTGCAGCGAATCGCGTCATTTTGGGGTGCCAGTAGCGGGATGCAGGAGATTTGCCAGGAGTCCGTGAGACTGACCCTAATTTCGGGAGTCTCCCAGATATTCCGGGAGAGTTGGTATGAGGAAGTATTGAAGTATTGAAAAGAACAATGCATTTTACCTTGCATTGCATTGCCAGATGCAGAGCACCCCATAACGTGGGAATGTTTAAAAGGTATAACAAATGCCTATGGTTTACATGGTTTCAAAAATAAATATATTTATGCTAGTGCGAAAGGACTCAGAATGTGTGCCTTGTTATCTCTATGACCAGCACTACACACAGAGGGGAAAAAAAGATTTCTTATACAAAAGTCAATGAAAAACCTAAAACACCCCAACCCCCGAAATCTGACACTTTAATAACACAGACAGCTACGCTGTGTGTAATGTGCTGTGAGCAATTGTCAGACTGTTTACACATAGTGTAAGACAGAATGTTATGTCATATTATATAACCAGGTTCTGAAGCGCTTCAGTGCAGGCCATAGCTAGGGCTTTGTGAGAGGGGCAATCGCCCAGAGTGCAGGGTAATGAATATTTTAGGTTAATTTGGTTACAGTTGAGGGCTGGGTATGGGAACTAGCATTGTTGAATTCAATTTTGTTTTTCAAAATATTAGTTTATTCAAAATGTTTATGAAATATAGAGAAAATTAGTTTACACAAAAAGGTTCCTAGCACATTTTGCCGAAAGCACTAAAAATGAGGCGCTGTAATCATCTTTCGCATCAAATGTATCATTATAGATAAAAACTTATTGGAGTGCTTGGGTCATTTGTCTGTCTGTCTCACATATATTGTTGTCCCTCTAAACTCCACTGAATTATTCTGACCCCTCATGATTCTTGTGACTCCATAGCAGGTGCGTGTTTCTCAATGGGAACCGCTGCTAAGACTGCATACATTTTACTTTCTCCCATTCTAATTATTGCACTAATTGTTTAACAGTGTGCTGAAAAAAGTGGAAAAAGGAAAACTTTGTAATCACTAATCTGTTCTTGAAAAGGCTTACAGGCTCAAACCCTGAGCTTACATACTTTGTAAATTAATTTTCTTCATGAATACAACTCAGCCTCATGAGTCCGCCTCCCTGCTGAGAACTTCTTTGTGATTTGCTGAAACACCTGTCTTACTGTTCTTATAACTTTCTCTCACTCTCTTTTCCTCTCTCTAGCGTCATGTTTCAATCTTCATACCATCTCTCACTGAGTTTACCATTTTACAGACACTCTATCTATCTATCTATCTATCTATCTATCTATCTATCTATCTATCAGTCTATCAGTCTATCAGTCTATCAGTCTATCAGTCTATCAGTCTATCAGTCTATCAGTCTATCTGTCTATCTGTCTATCTGTCTATCTGTCTATCTGTCTATCTGTCTATCTGTCTATCTGTCTATCTGTCTATCAGTCTATCTGTCTATCTGTCTATCTGTCTATCAGTCTATCAGTCTATCAGTCTATCAGTCTATCAGTCTATCAGTCTATCAGTCTATCAGTCTATCAGTCTATCAGTCTATCAGTCTATCAGTCTATCTGTCTATCTGTCTATCTGTCTATCTGTCTATCTGTCTATCTGTCTATCTAGAAGAACAAAGGCTTTTGCGCTTAATAGTGCAATGTAGTGATAAGTGCAAACACAGACATAAGCAGTAATCTAACATATACAGTATGACTGCCTCCTGACTCATGCATCTGATTGAGTAGTGAAAATTCATAAAAATGAAAGAGAACTCTATCTATCTATCTATCTATGTATCTATCTATCTATCTATATATCTATCTATCTGTCTTAATAATCTTATCTATCTATCTATCTTTGTTATCTATCCTATCTATCTATCTTTGTTATCTATCCTATCTATCTATCTATCTAAACTATCTTAATAATCTTATCTATCTATCTATCTTTGTTATCTATCTATCTATCTATCTATCTATCTATCTATTTATCTTTGTTGTCTGTCTGTCTGTCTGTCTGTCTGTCTGTCTGTCTATCTATCATAACTATCTATCTTATTTATCTTAACAATTTTATTTACTATCTAGAAGAATAAAGGTTTTTGCGCTTCATAGTGCCATGTAGTGATAAGTGTAATACTGTGCAAACACAAAGACATAAGCAGTGATCTAACATATACAGTATCTCTGCCTCCTGTGTCATGCATCTGATTGAGTAGTGCAAATTATAAAAATAAAAGGAGACGGTATCTATCTATCTAGAAAAGGAATATTGTGCTAAATAGTGCAATGTAGTGATAAGTGCAATATCTTTCTTAGTTCATCTACCTATCTATCTTATTCAATCTATCTAAAGAATGCCAGAGAACTCAGCAACATCCAATTAATTTTCTAGTGCAAAGGACCCTATGACAGCCTACAATTTCATGGGCAGAACGGGGATGGCACTGTGCGTATGCACGGAGTCAATCTACAGGAGAGGCGCACCAAGCTTGAGCGCACGCAGCAACGTCCGATTCAAGCTTTGGGCATCTCAAAGGTACGTGTTTATCTGTAGTATCACTGGCACCAGCTACAGGTCAGATGTAAGTGACGATTTCGGTCACGTATGCATTCTATAATAAGTGTTTGCAATCAGGAGCAACTGTAAAAATGCATTTTATGTACAGTAGACATTAATAACATCATGATAAATGTATTTTATGGGGAGGAACTTCTTTTATTTTATTATTTTATTTATCTGTGAGGAGTTTGCATGTTCTCCCTGTGTTTGCGTGAGTTTCCTCCGGGTGCTCCGGTTTCCTCCCACACTCCAAAAACATACTGGTAGGTTAATTGGCTGCTATCAAAATTGACCCTAGTGTCTCTCTGCCTTTGTATGTTAGTGAATTTAGACTGTAAGCTCCAATGGGGCAGGGACTGATGTGAATGAGTTCTCTGTACAGCGCTGCGGAATCAGTGGCACTATATAAATAAATGGTGATGATGATGATGATTTTACTATTTTGCCATTAATGATTATATTTTTAACAAGTGACAGTAGTAGTGTTTTTTTTTCTGTGCATTCTTTTGGGACTTACACTGCACATATGTATTGGACGTATCTTGTAGTGTCTGTTAGAGCAGAGCACCTAGACCCTTATTCAACAACAGACGTATCTTTAGATAAGCTCCTTGTTGAATACGGACACGCATATGCCTGATTTCTATGCGTTTTTAAAAGAAATGCACAATACGTTTGTTTTGTTTGCCTTAGTAAATCAGGCCCCTAATCTGTTAGTGTTTGGTGCTCACATCACATAGTGTGTGGATGCACTGCAGTCTGGCACCTCTTTCCTCCAACCAGTTTTACCAAATAGGATTCACCAGGTAGTGTAGTCCCAGTCAATTAGGGGTTAATAAGTAATCAATAAAGAATAAATTGACTGTAACATATCTTAGTAAAAGGTTACTTGCATAAATTAGTATAATATAATGCTATCTTGTTAAACCACAGTGATAAACATTCTCCTGCTAGGACACAATGATAAATATCAGTAAAATATAAAAAAAAATGTGCAAGCTAATAAAATATTGTATTATTGTTGTTTGTAAACACAAGTTTCAAAGAAACTTATTGCTATAGCAATACAGCACTTAGAAATAATAATACAAACTTGTCTTTCGAAATCAATGGGAATTATAACTGAGGGATGAATTAAGCCAGACGGATACTAAAAGCTGATCTGTGTGTAAGTAACTTTATTTTTCACTCTCTTCTTTGGGTAGTGGTCGAGCTATCTATTGAGGCTGCCCAATTGGATCGGGGGAATCCTCCTTTCTGAGCAACAACCATGGAACGGCTCTTGGTCCTACCACTTGGGGCTGGTTTATCACCATACTTGGCGGCATGACCTCCACCACACCACAGATACGCATGCAAAAACTTGCATGCTGTCCCTCTGAACAGCGGGCATTGTTGAAGTCATATCATTTATCGAGAAAATGGCATGCCAGGTCTCCTGTGCATTGTCAGGCCCCGACCCTACTTTCCTGAGAAACCTTCAATCAGACCTCAACATCTTTGAAACCGAGAAGGAGACTCAGTTGGCCATCATACTTAGCCCGGAATTCCTCATCGTAATCCAGCTATGTCCCGGGTTTGGACATCATGTACTTGTCATAGATCATGTGGATATATTTAAAAACATTCATGTCACGTCTAGTATAGCGTACCTGCTATCGTTGGCACTACTCGGAGGAAGGCGCGGAGTCTAACGTGCCCCTGGTGTTCACCAGGGACCCCCGCAAGGAGGTATGGACTTGGCTGCAGGAAACACGCAGGTCGCGGTCCTTCCACGAGTCGGATAGCGAAGCACGAGAGGGATATCAGACAGGCGGGTTCAGCAATGATGCGGGTAATGCAGGTACACAAGGAGAATACAAACGGGGTGTGAGTCAAGCCGGGTCGATAACGTTCTGACAGCGAGGTACAAAGGGAGATCCAAAGGGGTAGTCAAGGCAATCCGGGTCACAATGGTCACAGGCAAACGGCAATAAACTGGAGGAAGGCAAGGGTCAGGAAACAGATAGACACAGGAACACTGGAACGCTGGAGGACAGGAAAGGACCTGAAACTCTGGCACAGGAGGTGAGGTCAGAGGCACTTAAATAGGGCTGCTAACCAATGCCCTCAGCACTAGTGGTGCTGTAATAGCTGTAGCGCCGTAGCGCTAGTCATAGGGCAGCGCCGTAGCGCTCTATATCTGCAGCGTCCCGTTGCCTAGCAACGGAGACGCTTCTGGGTCTGGGCTGGCCGGCCGGGAGGAAGGGGAAATGACGCGTCTGGTTGCTAGGCAACCAGACGTTCTTGTATGGACGGGCGGGCGGCCGCCGAGCGGCGCCTGACAGTATGCCCTCCTCCTTCTCCCCTTGTTTGGAGGAATCTCTTGAGTAATTGAGGAGCGTGAAGGTCCGGTTTATCCACCCAAGATCTTTCTTCCGGGCCAAATCCCTTCCAGTGCACAAGGAACTGTTGTTGCCCGTAGCGAATGCGGACATCCAGGATCCGGCTGATCTCAAACTCTGTTCCAGAGGAGGTTTGAACCGGAGGAGGTCAAGATGGAGGTACAAAGAACCTGTTAAGCACCAATGGCCGGAGTAGGGACACGTGAAAAGTATTATGACATCGTAAAGAAGCCGGTAGCTTTAGTTTAACACACACTGGATTAATAACTTGTGAGATGATGTAAGGACCAATAAAACGTGGAGCCATTTTCATAGATGGTACTTTGAATTTTAAGTCTTTAGTGGAAAGCCATACTTGATCCCCTACCTTCAATAGGGGAGTAGCCCTACGGTGGCGATCTGCAAAGATCTTATGGTGCTGTGATGCCTTTTGTAGAGCTGCTTTGGTTGTGGCCCAAATGATAGAGAATTCTCGATAAAGTGAGTCCACCGCTGGAACAGAGGAGGAAGAATTGGGAAATGGATCTGGGATAATAGGATGCATCCCGGTCACAATAAAGAATGGAGAAAACCCGGTAGATTCATGGACATGGTGATTGTGTGAGAATTCTGCCCAGGGAAGGAATTGCGACCATCTGCTTTGATTATCAGCGGTAAAGCAACGGAGAAAAGTCTCTAAATCCTGGTTGATCCGCTCGGTCTGACCATTGGTCTGGGGGTGATATCCCGATGAGAATTTTAACTCCGTACCCAGTTTTTTACAGAAAGCCCTCCAGAACCGGGAGAGGAATTGCACTCCCCTGTCAGAGATAATTTCCTTAGGGCAGCCATGAAGTCTGAAGATCTCCTTGATAAATGTGTCGGCTAAGTGACTGGCTGAAGGTAGACCTGAAAGAGGAATAAAATGCACCATTTTAGAAAATCGGTCAATGACAACCCAGATAGTATTGAATCCAGAACTGCAGGGAAGGTCAGTAATAAAATCCATGGCTATACTCTCCCAGGGAGCATCCAGCGTAGGTAGGGGCTGGAGCAACCCAGCAGGGACCTTCCTGGAAGTTTTGTGTTGGGCACAAATGGTACATGCTGCAATAAAGTCCCGTATATCAGCGCGTATGGTAGGCCACCAGAACCGACGGCAGAGAAGAAATGTGGTCTTCTTTATGCCCGCGTGACCCGCGATACGGGACGAATGGGCCCAACGCAACACCTTGAGTCGTAATTGTGGTTCCACAAATGATCGTCCTGTGGGCGGAACATCCTTCACCGTTTTGGTAATAGCAATGATGTTCGAAGGGTCAATAATGCAATGAGGAATTGATGGGTTCAGGCGGTCTGTATCATCAAAAGAACGAGATAGAGCGTCTGCCCGCCCATTCTTAGCACCTGGACAGAAGGTAAGAATCATGTTGAAGCGAGCAAAGAATGATGCCCAGCGGGCCTGCCGAGGATTCAGACAGCGAGCTTCCCGAATGAATGTCAAATTTCGGTGGTCTGTAAAGATGGTAACTGGATATAGGTGTCACGGGCACTAGGAGTCTTTACCCAGGGATCACCAGGTGATAGGCTTACCAGAGCAGTATAGGTGGTAATATGGTACTCTGGTAGCAGGGTGATCACGGAACAGGAAATAGCAGATGATGAGATGCTCAGGAAAGTCTATGACTAGCAGCACTGGCAATATGGAGGTAGTAATACACGAGGAACTGTATGGACAAAGGACACGTGAAGGTAGTCAGTGGTCTGCGGTAGCAAGTTGTACCACTGCTATAGTGAGGAGGAATGTCCAACAGAAACGAGGAGGTGATGAGAGTCAGCGGTCTGCGGATAGCAAGTTGTACCGCTGTCTGAGTGAAGGAATGGAATCCAAGTGGAGGTATCCGGGGAGTCAGTGGTCTGCGTTAGCAAGTTGTACCACTGCTATGTGAGAGGATACTGGAACAGGTGAAACTGTAAACAGGAGTCAGTGGGCTGCCACTAGCAAGTTGTACTACTGAATATATATGTGAGGAGGTGCACGGGGAGAGACTGCAACACAATATATACACGGGCACCTTGACTTTGATCCACAGTAATATGCACAATATAAATGTATAAATGACTGAACAACACTGCCAATATAGAAAGTCTCTTGAAGTAATCCGGCATGAGATAACACAGTCAATGATGGCAGTAGAGTCAGCAGATAGTACACTCCAGAGGAGAACCAACACAGTCCAGCAAGGTATGCAATACACAGCACAGTCAATGGGAAGTATGCATACCGTGGTTCAGGAGAAGGCAGTCAGACAGGAGTGCAGAGATACCTGAAGGGCAGGAGGCCAGCAGGATACAAGTCCCTGGATGGGTGAAGCAGGGGTCTAGCAGGTGCAGCGCACAGGTAGGTAGACCAGCAGGGAACACAGGAAGGCGTGGAGCGCGGATCAGCAGTAGATGGATGAGTAGCGCTGAGAAGTAACAGCAGCGGGTCTCTGCGGGAACACGGAGGTAACCAATAGCAACCAGCAGGTGCAGTAACGATGGGACACCGGAGCAGAGTTGAACTGGAACAGATGATCACGGAGAGTAGCGGGTAGCAATAGTGGCAGCAGACTCAAGGAAACACGGTAGAGTAGACAAGGACTGAAGACTGAAGCGCACAGAGGCAGCGGATAGGAATCAGCTAAACAGTCACGATGAAACACAGACGGGTTGCAGGTTGAAGACTGTAGTGCACGGAGGCAGCGGATAGGAATCAGCTAGCAGTCACGATGATGAAACACAGACGAGTTGCAGGTTGAAGACTGTAGTGCACGGAGGCAGCGGATAGGAATCAGCTGGCAGTCACAATCATGAACAGGTGAGTGGATGTGGTTGAAGCCTGTAATGCACGGAGGCAGCGGATAGGCATCAGCTAACAGTCCCAATGATACATGGTAGAGTTGAAGTGATTAGAAGACTGTAGTGCACGGAGGCAGCGGATAGGAATCAGCTCACAGTCACGATGATACAGTAGATGGTAGAAGTGGTATGGGAACCACAGTAGCAGAAGTGGTTTGGAAACCACAGAGGTAGAAGTGGTTTGGAAACCACAGAATCAGCAGGGCTGAATAAACAGGAAACACAGGAACACCTTCAGAGACTCATGGGGAATGAGACTCCAAGATCAGGCAACGTGGTGTTGACCACAGGTGCTTAATATAGGGAGGTTGCCTGATCTGCCAATTAAGTTAAAGGAACATACACTGGAGGTATAGAAAGGGCTGCGCATGCGCAGTCCCTCAGGATGGAGGACGACCACGGTTCCTAAATGTCCGGGAAGAAGCACTCACAGTCCGGTGAGTGACAGTACCCCCCCTTTTAAAGGTGGGCACAGAACGCCTGGAACCGGGCTTGTCCGGATTTTTGGAATAAAACTTCTTCAGAAGGGCAGGAGCATTAAGATCTTCAGCTTTGATCCATGAACGCTCTTCAGGACCAAAGCCCTTCCAATGAACGAGGAAACGGAGGACTCCTCGCGAAATTTTTGCATCCAATACCTCAGTAATCTCGAAATCCTCCTCCTGATGAACTTGAACTGGCTGCGGTGCTGAGGAAGGAGTCGAGAAACGGTTGATGATGAGAGGTTTGAGCAAGGACACATGGAAGGCATTGGAGATCCGAAGATTCTTAGGAAGAAGAAGTTTAACACATACTGGATTGATAACTTGAATGATCCTATATGGACCAATAAAACGAGGGGCGAATTTCATAGATGGAACCTTCAAACGAATATTTTTGGTAGATAACCAGACACGATCTCCAATTTTTAGTGGTGGAATAGCCCGCCTCTTCTTATCTGCGAAAGACTTATATTTGTTAGATGTCTTCTTTAAACAGGTTTTGACCTGAGACCAGATATTTTTGAAGGTCTGACAAGCAGTCTCCACAGCAGGAACTTGGGTGGGCGGGAGGGCAGGAAATTCCGGAAAAGACGGATGGTGACCGTAGACCACAAAGAATGGAGTTTTGGATGATGACTCATGGTACATGTTGTTATGGGCGAATTCAGCCCAAGGGAGCAATTCTACCCAGTTGTCTTGGTTGGCTGAAGAGAACATCCTAATAAAAGTCTCAAGATCTTGATTGACTCGTTCCGTTTGTCCGTTAGATTGCGGATGGTAAGACGATGAGAGTGCTAATCGTATGCCCAAGGTTTTACAAAGGGCCCGCCAGAATCTGGAAACGAATTGTACTCCTCTATCTGACACAATCTCAGACGGACATCCATGGATGCGGAAGATTTCTTTAATGAAATGTTCAGCCAGAGTAGACGAGGAAGGTAAACCGGACAGAGGGACGAAATGAGCCATCTTCGAAAATCTGTCTACCACTACCCAAATAGTATTGTGATTCTTACTTGGTGGCAAATCAGTAACGAAATCCATACTAATATGGGTCCAAGGCTTGGACGGAATGGGTAGTGGTCGCAGCAACCCTGCTGGAGTTCTGCGGGAGGATTTGAACTGAGAACATAAATCACAGGAAGCAATAAACTCTTTGACGTCTCTCCTCATTGAAGGCCACCAGTAACTACGAGAGAGAATCTCAAAGGTCTTATGTTCACCGGCGTGTCCAGAAAAACGAGAGGCATGGAACCACGAAAGGATTTTCCTCCTCAGAGTAGGAGGCACGAGGGTCTTCCCAAATGGTAGCATTTTGGTGGATGAAGCAGCCAGAGAAATACATTTGGGGTCTAGAATAGCATGGTTGGGAACCTCTTCTACATCAGAGGACGTCACAAAAGCTCGAGATAGAGCGTCAGCTTTCTTGTTCTTAGCAGCTGGTTTGAAGGTTATAATTAATTCAAAACGGGAAAAGAAAAGAGACCATCTTGCTTGACGAGGGTTCAAGCATTGAGCAGATTGCAAATATGACAAGTTCTTATGATCCGTGAAAATCGTCACCGGATGGCGAGCTCCTTCCAACAAGTATCTCCATTCCTCTAATGCAGCTTTGATGGCCAGCAACTCCTTGTCCCCGATAGTATAGTTTTTCTCTGCGGGCAGAAGACCCCGAGAGTAGAAGGCACAAGGATGTAATTTTTGTTGCTCCGAGCGTTGGGAGAGAATAGCTCCTAAGCCCACATTAGAGGCATCTACTTCTAGGAAGAAGGGGAGTGTCACATCAGGTTGTCGCAGAATGGGAGCAGATGAGAAGGACTCTTTGAGGATTTGAAAGGCTTGGAGAGCCTCAGATGACCATTGCTTAGTATTAGCCCCTTTCCGAGTTAAGGCCACAATGGGAGATGCAATGGATGAGAAGTCTTGAATGAAGCGTCTATAGTAATTGGCAAAACCTAAAAAACGCTGGATGGCACGAAGAGTAGTTGGCTGAGGCCAATGTAGTACAGCATTTACTTTGTCTGGATCCATCTTCAGGCCAACTCCGGAAACTATATACCCCAAGAATGGAATCTGGGGTAACTCGAATGAACATTTTTCCAATTTACAGAACAATGAGTTTTTCCGTAGTCTGGAGAGGACCTCTGCCACATGTTGGTGATGAGAAGGCAGGTCCTGTGAGAAGATCAATATGTCGTCCAGGTAGACAACGACACATACATATAATAAGTCCCGAAAGATCTCATTGATGAAACCCTGGAAAACCGCGGGGGCATTACACAGCCCGAAGGGCATTACTAAATATTCGTAATGCCCATCTCTGGTGTTAAACGCGGTCTTCCATTCGTCACCGGAACGGATTCTAATTAAATTGTAGGCACCACGAAGATCCAACTTAGTAAATATCCGAGCTCCCTTGATGCGATCAAATAGCTCAGTGATCAGCGGAATGGGATACCGATTCTTGATAGTAATGGCGTTGAGTCCACGAAAATCTATACAAGGGCGTAATGATCCATCCTTCTTTTTGACGAAGAAAAACCCAGCTCCAGCGGGAGAGGTGGAAGGTCGAATGAACCCACGCTGGAGATTCTCCTGTATGTACTCAGATGTGGCTTGAGTTTCAGGTAACGAGAGAGGATAGACCCGACCCCTGGGAGGAGTCTTGCCAGGTAGAAGGTCGATCGGACAATCCCAAGAACGATGAGGAGGAAGACGTTCAGACTGAGCTTTATCAAACACATCGGCAAATGAAGCATACTGAGGAGGGAGTCCCGGGGAGGAAGATGAGATGGAAGATTGCTGTACTTTAAGAGGAATAACTTGAGAGAGACAACGATGGTGACATTCAGGCCCCCAAGACGTAACTTGAGGGGTGCGCCAGTTAATCTGGGGAGAATGACATTGAAGCCATGGAAGGCCTAAGACAATCGGACTTGTCGTAACAGGAAGAATTAAAAACGAAATTTCTTCATGGTGTAGTACACCAATCTGAAGGGTTACTGGAGACGTACTCTGGGTGATGAGACCATTGATGAGACGTGATCCATCTATAGCCGTCACAGTAATGGGTGTTTTTAAAGTGATCACTGGTAGGGACCATAGATTCACTAGTGATTTAGAAATGAAATTTCCTGCTGCTCCGGAATCAATCAATGCCTGTGACTCAAAGGATTTGGTAGCAAAGGAAATCGTAACATCGAAAGCGCAGACTTTAGATTTCATAGACAATGGAGAGGACTCCAGGGACCCTAACTTCACCTCTCCAGAACTAGTTAGGGCCTGGCATTTCCCGATTTCTTAGGGCAAGAACTGAGCATATGTGTGGAATCAGCACAATAGATACAGAGTCTATTCTTTACTCTTCGTTTCCTCTCTTCTAAAGATAATTTGGAACGTCCTATCTCCATGGGAATCACAGAAGGTGAAACTGGACGAAATTGAGGGTTTAAACGAAGAGGTGCTTTAGCAGAAGTTGTTTTCTCAGATTCTCTTTCACGAAATCTCATGTCTACACGATGGCAAAGAGAGATCAAATCTTCTAGTGACGAAGGAAGCTCTTGGGTAGTCAGTGCATCTTTAATTTTATCGGAGAGCCCCTGCCAGAAGGCGGCAACTAATGCTTCAGTGTTCCACTGAAGTTCAGAGGCTAAGATCCTAAATTGAATGACATACTGTCCTACTGTATGGGAGCCTTGTCGCAAACGAAGAATGCTGGAAGCAGCGGAGGTCACACGACCTGGTTCATCGAACACACTTCGGAACATGGAAATGAATTTGGCACTATCTTGTAGAATTGGATCGTTTCTTTCCCACAGAGGGGAGACCCAAGCCAGGGCTTGTCCAGAAAACAATGAGATAAGATAGGCCACTCTGGAACGATGGGTAGAAAAATTTTGAGGTTGGAGTTCAAAATGGACTGAACATTGGTTAAGGAAACCTCTACAAGTTTTGGGGTCCCCGTCATATTTTGACGGAGTAGGCAGGTGAAGCGTAGGAGCTGTAGACACCTGGGATGGCACTGGGGAAACGGAGGAAAGCACAGGAGCTTCAATACTAGCTGTAACAGTCTGTCCAGATGTTCCTTGGGAGGTTAACGATTGGTAACATTGAAGTAACAGCTGTTGGCGAGCATCCTGTTGCTCCACACGGCTGACCAGATGCTGCAGCATCTCTTTAGCAGTAGGTTCCGTATCTGGGTCTGTCATGGCCTGATCTTACTGTCACGGGCACTAGGAGTCTTTACCCAGGGATCACCAGGTGATAGGCTTACCAGAGCAGTATAGGTGGTAATATGGTACTCTGGTAGCAGGGTGATCACGGAACAGGAAATAGCAGATGATGAGATGCTCAGGAAAGTCTATGACTAGCAGCACTGGCAATATGGAGGTAGTAATACACGAGGAACTGTATGGACAAAGGACACGTGAAGGTAGTCAGTGGTCTGCGGTAGCAAGTTGTACCACTGCTATAGTGAGGAGGAATGTCCAACAGAAACGAGGAGGTGATGAGAGTCAGCGGTCTGCGGATAGCAAGTTGTACCGCTGTCTGAGTGAAGGAATGGAATCCAAGTGGAGGTATCCGGGGAGTCAGTGGTCTGCGTTAGCAAGTTGTACCACTGCTATGTGAGAGGATACTGGAACAGGTGAAACTGTAAACAGGAGTCAGTGGGCTGCCACTAGCAAGTTGTACTACTGAATATATATGTGAGGAGGTGCACGGGGAGAGACTGCAACACAATATATACACGGGCACCTTGACTTTGATCCACAGTAATATGCACAATATAAATGTATAAATGACTGAACAACACTGCCAATATAGAAAGTCTCTTGAAGTAATCCGGCATGAGATAACACAGTCAATGATGGCAGTAGAGTCAGCAGATAGTACACTCCAGAGGAGAACCAACACAGTCCAGCAAGGTATGCAATACACAGCACAGTCAATGGGAAGTATGCATACCGTGGTTCAGGAGAAGGCAGTCAGACAGGAGTGCAGAGATACCTGAAGGGCAGGAGGCCAGCAGGATACAAGTCCCTGGATGGGTGAAGCAGGGGTCTAGCAGGTGCAGCGCACAGGTAGGTAGACCAGCAGGGAACACAGGAAGGCGTGGAGCGCGGATCAGCAGTAGATGGATGAGTAGCGCTGAGAAGTAACAGCAGCGGGTCTCTGCGGGAACACGGAGGTAACCAATAGCAACCAGCAGGTGCAGTAACGATGGGACACCGGAGCAGAGTTGAACTGGAACAGATGATCACGGAGAGTAGCGGGTAGCAATAGTGGCAGCAGACTCAAGGAAACACGGTAGAGTAGACAAGGACTGAAGACTGAAGCGCACAGAGGCAGCGGATAGGAATCAGCTAAACAGTCACGATGAAACACAGACGGGTTGCAGGTTGAAGACTGTAGTGCACGGAGGCAGCGGATAGGAATCAGCTAGCAGTCACGATGATGAAACACAGACGAGTTGCAGGTTGAAGACTGTAGTGCACGGAGGCAGCGGATAGGAATCAGCTGGCAGTCACAATCATGAACAGGTGAGTGGATGTGGTTGAAGCCTGTAATGCACGGAGGCAGCGGATAGGCATCAGCTAACAGTCCCAATGATACATGGTAGAGTTGAAGTGATTAGAAGACTGTAGTGCACGGAGGCAGCGGATAGGAATCAGCTCACAGTCACGATGATACAGTAGATGGTAGAAGTGGTATGGGAACCACAGTAGCAGAAGTGGTTTGGAAACCACAGAGGTAGAAGTGGTTTGGAAACCACAGAATCAGCAGGGCTGAATAAACAGGAAACACAGGAACACCTTCAGAGACTCATGGGGAATGAGACTCCAAGATCAGGCAACGTGGTGTTGACCACAGGTGCTTAATATAGGGAGGTTGCCTGATCTGCCAATTAAGTTAAAGGAACATACACTGGAGGTATAGAAAGGGCTGCGCATGCGCAGTCCCTCAGGATGGAGGACGACCACGGTTCCTAAATGTCCGGGAAGAAGCACTCACAGTCCGGTGAGTGACAATAGGGCTCCCTCTAATAGGTGCCGCCATTCCTCCAAGGCTGCTTTAATAGCGAGAAGCTCCTTGTCTCCGATTCCGTAATTAATCTCGTTGGGAAGAAATCGTCTGGAGAAGAAGCCGCATGGAGAGTGGGTACCTGAAGGTGTCTTTTGGAATAACACGGCTCCAATGCCTATTGAAGAGGCGTCCACCTCCACAAAGAAAGGTCGCTGTTGATCCGGCTGAGAGAGCACAGAGGCAGAGGAAAAGGCTTTCTTCAGAATAGTGAAGGCAGAAACAGCTTCTGGAGACCATATCTTAGGATTGGCAGATCTCCTAGTTAATGCTGTAATTGGAGCAATGATGGACGAGAAATCTTGGATGAACTGTCGATAATAATTGGCGAATCCAATGAATCTTTGGATACTTTTAAGACTCTGCGGTTGAGGCCAATTCAAGATGGATGACACCTTGGTGGGATCCATCTGTAACCCGGAGCCGGACACAATGAACCCAAGGAAGGACACTTGGAGAACTTCAAAAACACATTTTTCCAATTTGCAATAAAGATGATATTTGCGCAGTCTTCGTAAGACCTCCCTCACTTGTTCTTGATGAGAGCTCAAGTCTTTAGAAAACACTAGGATGTCGTCTAGATAAACGACTACGGAGGTGTACAATAGGTCTTGAAAGATGTCGTTAACGAAATTCTGGAAGATGGCGGGGGCATTGCAAAGACCGAAGGGCATTACCAGGTATTCAAAATGCCCATCCCTCGTATTGAAGGCGGTCTTCCACTCGTCACCCTTCTTTATACGAATGAGGTTGTAGGCCCCTCGTAGGTCTAATTTAGTAAACACTTGAGCCCCGCTGATTCTGTCAAATAGGTCAGAGATAAGAGGTAACGGGTACCGATTCTTGATGGTAATACGATTCAGGGGTCTATAGTCAATGCATGGGCGCAGGGACCCGTCTTTTTTTTTGACAAAGAAGAATCCAGCCCCAGCAGGAGAGGTAGACTTGCGAATAAAACCACGTTCCAGATTCTCCTTGATATATTGGGACATTGCCAGGGTCTCTGGGCGAGAAAGGGGATACGTTCGCCCCTTGGGTATAGGTTGATCGGGAAGCAAAGTGATGGAGCAATCCCAGGGCCGATGGGGAGGTAATAACTCGGCCTCCGTTTTACTGAATACATCTTGGAAGTCGGTGTATGCAGCTGGAAGGCTAACTTCCGTAACCGTGGACTGAGCAACAACTTGGGAATCAGGAGGCAGAACACTAGGTAGACATCTATGATGACATTCTGTACCCCAACGAGTAACCTGAGCTCGGTCCCAATCCATCTGCGGAGAGTGTCTTCGTAGCCATGGAAGCCCCAAGATAATGGGATTGATGGATTTTGGCAACACCAACAACTGAATCATCTCGCTATGGAGGACTCCAACCATTAACCGAATAGGTGACGTGATGTAGGAGATGGAGCCACTGCTGACACGGTTCCCATCTACTGCTGTTAACGATAATGGTTGAGGCAAGGGGAGAGTTGGAATTTGAAGCCCAGCAATGAGAGTGGCAGAAATGAAGTTCCCGGAGGAGCCAGAATCCACAAAGGCCGTGGTGGAGAAGGGACCTCTAGGGGTGCTCAGGGTGACTGCCATAAGAAGCTCAGGGGTGTTTTTTGAGTAGGGAGCAACTGTGGATACTCCTAAACCGGCCTCCCTGCTACCGTTTAGGAGGACGGGTTTCCCGGTTTCTTAGGACAGACCTTGAGAACATGTCCGGAATCGCCACAGTAAAGGCAGAGACGCTGCCTGAAGCGCCTCTCTCTTTCTTCTGGGGATAAACGAGACCGTCCTACTTGCATGGGTTCATCCATAGGCAAAACTGGGTTTTGAAATTGGGGAGCCAGACGAGGAACCACTCGCTTAGGGATAGGACGTTCCTGGGTGCGTTCTTGATAACGTAGGTCTACTTTAATGCATAGCGCAATTAGGGTATCAAGATCAGAGGGGAGATCCCGAGAAATTAGTTCGTCCTTAATACGGTCGATTAGACCTTGCCAAAAAGTTGCGACCAGCGCCTCGTTGTTCCATTTCAGTTCTGACGCTAAGGTCCGGGACTGGATGGCATATTGCCCAACAGATAAGTTGCCTTGACGCAGGTTCAGCAAGCTGGTGGCCGCAGAGGCTACTCTCCCAGGGTCATCGAAGACTCTCCTGAAAGCTTCAATAAAGGAGCCGGTGTTATTAAGAAGAGGGTCTCCATTTTCCCACAAAGGCGAAGCCCAGGCTAGTGCTTGACCACTCAGGAGGGAGATCATAAACGCCACCTTCGTTCGCTCTGAAGGAAATGCTCCTGCATTGCACTCAAACTTGATGGAGCACTGGTTCAAGAAACCCCTGCATTTCTTGGGATCTCCATCGTATTTTTCAGGTGTGGGGATCCGCATGCCAGAAGTTGCAGTGGATACCGTAACCACACTGGCGGACGCCCCTGGGGCGGTGGTAATGGCAGGAGCAGCAGGCAGGGAGCCTTGTAAGGCATCGAAGCGTGTAGCGATACCTTGAACACATTGTAGGAGATGTGCTTGGGCTGCTTCTTGCTGTTCTACTCGCTGAGCCAAATGAATGAGAAGGTCCCGGGCTGAGGGTTCCCCCGTTCCTTCGGTAGTCATCGCCAGAGTTTACTGTCACGACTAGTATAGCGTACCTGCTATCGTTGGCACTACTCGGAGGAAGGCGCGGAGTCTAACGTGCCCCTGGTGTTCACCAGGGACCCCCGCAAGGAGGTATGGACTTGGCTGCAGGAAACACGCAGGTCGCGGTCCTTCCACGAGTCGGATAGCGAAGCACGAGAGGGATATCAGACAGGCGGGTTCAGCAATGATGCGGGTAATGCAGGTACACAAGGAGAATACAAACGGGGTGTGAGTCAAGCCGGGTCGATAACGTTCTGACAGCGAGGTACAAAGGGAGATCCAAAGGGGTAGTCAAGGCAATCCGGGTCACAATGGTCACAGGCAAACGGCAATAAACTGGAGGAAGGCAAGGGTCAGGAAACAGATAGACACAGGAACACTGGAACGCTGGAGGACAGGAAAGGACCTGAAACTCTGGCACAGGAGGTGAGGTCAGAGGCACTTAAATAGGGCTGCTAACCAATGCCCTCAGCACTAGTGGTGCTGTAATAGCTGTAGCGCCGTAGCGCTAGTCATAGGGCAGCGCCGTAGCGCTCTATATCTGCAGCGTCCCGTTGCCTAGCAACGGAGACGCTTCTGGGTCTGGGCTGGCCGGCCGGGAGGAAGGGGAAATGACGCGTCTGGTTGCTAGGCAACCAGACGTTCTTGTATGGACGGGCGGGCGGCCGCCGAGCGGCGCCTGACAATTCATATATATCTTGGTGAGGCCTGGTAGCAGGCCACAAAAACTTACACACCACTCAACTTGTTATGATAGGTCTTGTAACTGACTTCCCCACTGCCACCTCTAGTGTGCACCGTGGAAACAATGTTCTTAGCCTTTTCCGTAATGGCGAACATGTCCACGTTACGACTCTTGTAGATCTTATCAAGAACTGACAGATGCACTCCGCTAGAAATGGGCGCACTAGTGCCGCACACTATTTCACGCCACATTATCTCATGGCCTCTCCCCCGGGACAACTTTTGCATCAAAATGCTTTCACGTTCTCTTAACTGGCTTGTTGGGGCAAAAGTCCACAGGGGACATAAAGGGAGAAAAATAAGAGAGAACAGAAAAGGCAGATGTCAGAAACAGAAGGCAAGAAAGGAAACCAAAAACACAGGCAGACGTTAGAGAAGAGGTACAACTTATCATGCACTAGAGACAGAATACCATCAGTCAGGGAAATTTATAATGTGATATAAGTGACCTCCCACAGTGACACAGCAATGGGCATATTCAAGGCTCACTTTGACTGCTCAGTTTAATCCCATTAGAGAGGGACAAATATAGTTATGAACACACACCTACGCTTTTAATATCCCTCAGACTTATTTCATTCATCAATTATAATAAAATGCTTAAAGGTTGATGATCTCACATAGTATAAAGTTTCCCGCTTTAAATCCCTTCTTACCAATCTACTACTAATAAAAGACACAAAATAGAGCTTGGCAAATAAAGGAGTGTATTAAAATACTTTGTATGGTGGAGGAGAAAACGATAAGCAGTTCGTCTAGGACCAATGCTCCTAATATCACAGTGAGCGTCATGTACCCTCTCGATATAAATACATGGGGAACCATTCACCCGGGGAGACCCATATCCTTCAACTTAGGTATCCCTTATCCCAAGTATCCCAGAACCCACATCCTTACTGGGCTAACGGAAGACAACCAACAAACCCGCCCAAAACATAAGAAGAAGAAAGAAATGTGCATGCTTGAAGCAAGATCTTTTGATTGCCAAATTGAAAGTGCTGATATTTATATACAATTTACTCAAAACTTGTGTTAATACTATGCAGCTTAGGCCAGTGCCTAGAGTGCTGGAATGTGAAGGGTGGTATAATTGGACGACCGGGCCCTAGACTGGGTGGCTCTGGACTTATGTGCCTAGCCCTAGCATTGCTGTGCTTCATGGTGGGGGTGGGGAACATGATCGCGAAAGTCTAAACGCCGACAACAGTTAGCACAATGCCAAGGGGTTTTGGAACGCCCTCTGCATTGTGACAACCTCTTTCTCCGCCCTCTGCCATCACATGACATGCTGAGAGCTGTGAAACTATGTCTGTGTAGCAGGCTGATCGTGTCGTTGCCTGACCGCCATTTTTTTTCCAGAGAGCTTTTGAAAAGGAGACAATGATTTATAGGAGGATAGCTAAGAAAAATGCAGATGCATGCTTAAAAGGTATTTCATTTGCTATTTAAAGAAAACAAAATAAATATATGTGGGATTGTTGATATAATGTGCTACTGAACTCTAAAAGGTAGATTCACTATAGTTTCTAAAAGAGAAAATCAATCAAATTCTAGCTTTCAATTTCTTGAATATACTGATAGCTACAATCTGCTTGGCTGCTTTGGACAACAACTCCACTTTTCCTTTTTAGAAGCTTTAGTAAATGCATCCCTAAGTCTCTCTCAGGAGTCGCTACTCCACCCCTGCCTTCCATTATTTCATAATTAGCATTTATATTATAATGCAGATTTGTATAATTTCATTGTCCTGGAATATGATACAACTCTGCATGGGAAGAGTTGTAGCAAGAAAGCAGCTTTGTGCTGGATCCCAAGGCAAGAAAAATACACAAGTCTGCCTTATGATAAAAGCACATGGCGGAAAAGGGAAACTCATAAGACAATATATTTAGTGCAAGTAACAGAAGGACATGTTTATGCCATTATTGGAAGACCATCAAGCCCCAGTCTATTGGCAGAGATACACTAGATTTAGAGAGATAGGATTTAAAATATTGCATTACCCTACAAATATTAGCAAAGAGGTGTGCAACGTATGGTAATGATTAACACAACACCAATCAATGTCACAATAGGCAAATAGGTCCATTTTTATGAATTTTGCTTCAGTGCACTCTGACTGCAAACACAGAAATATCAACAAAAGCTTCCTGGGCTCCTTAGCAAGGCTTGAGCTGATCAGCTTTGAATTTAAGCTGATTTTAAATGTTATGACATTAACTGTGTACTTTTATTTTATTATTAGCTTCCACAGCTGGTATAAAATTCACACAGAGAAAATCTCTGGAAGGAACAATGTAGAGAAAATTAAATTAAAAGTCAAAAGCAAACTAATAATGCCTCAACTGAGAAGGAGTCCAACAAAGTCGTACAGGAGAGTGCACCACTATAAATAGCATTATTTGGCTAACTTGGAAGCTGAACATATGTTTCTAGCGAACGAGGTTCTCAGTTGCTTATCAATAGTCATGTTTAAGTTGCCTAGTTTATCTTTCTACAATTCAACTTTCATAGGTAAAGTAGGAGTTTCCTCATCAAACCTGACGCATTTTGCCCTGTGTAGGACACCTCATCAGGCAAGGATTTGTAAAGCAGGTTTGGATAGGGAAACTCTCAGGCCTTAGCTTTATTTGTGATAGCACTTACAATGATTAGTAGTCCTTATGCAGACTAACTCAACCTGGGGTAACAAATGTTGCAGGGCTACACATCTGGCTGAGAAGGCATATCGGAACTTCCTATTTAATTTATAACTTGAGATTTGCAGGTTGTGTAAATCTGTTCTTCTGTGAATTTGGAAGGCTAATTTGAAAACAGCAGTTAAGTGACTTTATTGGAATAGTTTGTAACAGTTCAACTTTATATTTAAAGCAGTAATATTTTTCTTTAAATAGCAAGTTAAGTATCTTTTTAATCATGCATCTTAGCGATCCTCTTACAAATCGTTATCTCTTTTTCAAAAGCTCCCTGGTTGACAAACAAAAATGGCTGGCAGACACTGCTACACAGACACAGGCTCACAGCTCTCAGCATGTCTTGTGATGGCAGAGAGGGAAGAAGTGTCACAGTGTAGAGAGAGCTCAGAGGGGTGTACTAAAGCCTCTCTGCTTGCTACATCATTTGACATATGACTGGTTGCCAAGGTAGAACAGAACTATAAAGCATTAATAACAGATTTAAGGACTAAAACAAGGGAAAATTGTAAACTTCACCATTCTTTTATAGTTTGCCACAGTGATTTATGTTAGAGACACAACTGACTTTTTTATGGGAGTTTTGCTTTAATTATTTAAATTATTGCTAATATTTTTATTATTTCTAAAAAATGACAGATAAAGTCACCATAGGTAGACACTTTTGATTTTTTTATTTACTATTGTTGAGCTAGTTTTCACTTATGATGGCTATGCTTAGCTATATATGAGTTTACAATGTATTGTTATAATTATAGTGGAGATAATATATCCTATATTGTACATTATAATAATAATAATAGGAGTCACTGAAAAGTTCTACAACTTGTAGGGTTTTAGTTAATTTTCAGGTAGGCTCAGTATAAGCTCCCTGGGTCAGTAGATTTTAACAGCATTAACAGCCAGATAATCCACAGATAAAGATTTAAACCAGGCCTGTCCAACCTGCGGCCCTCCAGGTGTTGTGAAACTACAAGCCCCAGCATGCTTTGCCGGTAGACAACCAGTTGATGGCTGGAAGGACATGCTGGGACTTGTAGTTTCACAACACCTGGAGGGCCGCAGGTTGGACAGGCCTGATTTAAACCCATTCTGGCTGGGTTTTATTTGAATCTAATCAAAATTCATCATGCTTTCTGACCTGTGTGCAGTCAATCAATAACAGTGAATAAACCTTGTGTGTCTGAGTTCTAGCAAACAGATAAACAAACCCTAACTATCCAGTGTATTATACCAACTTACATATAAAAATCATTTGTCTGTCCGTTTATGCATTCGGGGGCACCAATGCAAGGTGGTCCAGTTGGATCCTGGCCAGGTTTTAGGGGGATTTGGGTCGCGGTTGGACCTTTCTGGGCAGAAATTTGATCCAAGGAACTTCTTCTGAGCCTGCATTCTTCTGAGCTTCTTCTGAGCCTGCTTCCTCTGAGCCCTATCTCTGGACTGATAGGGATGAAACCAATGTGAGGTAGTTCAGTTGGACCCTGGCAAGTTTTTAGGGGGGTTAGTGTCCCGGTCAGAACTCCCATCGGTGTACGCCGGGCAGAATTTCGACCCAGGCAGCCTGTTCTGAGCCTGCATTCGGCCACCCCTGCACCAATTGGGATGAAATCAACGCAATGTGGTCTAGTTGGATTCTGGCCAGGTTTTAGCGGGGTTAGGGTCCCGGTCACACCTCCCTTTGGTGTACGCTTGGCAGAACTTTGACCCACGCATCCTGTTCTGAGCCTGCATTTGGACACCCTTGCACTGATTATTTTGTCTTCGACATTCAAAGAAAGCATAAAAGGGCATTTTGAACAATTCAATAAGGCTACACCACTACGTTTTTGAGGGCCATTAGCTGCATAGCAGATGGGGTAATGATGATTCCTGAGAGTCGGAAGGGCCCTGGCTGCAAAATGCGTCTCCTGAAGGATGACAATGTTGGCCTTGGATTTGTGGAAGGAGGATAGTCACTCTGCATTTATTTGGGGAATTTAAGCCCCTAGCATTAATAGATAGGAACTTAACCATAATCTATGAGAGAGGGCAGGGCTGTTTTAACACATGGGCACGCTTGGCAGTTGCCCAGGGGCCCCACGAGCATAGGGGCCCCATAGGCTTGCCAACTTTTCAGTATATTATTCCAGGGGATTTATTCATATCCTTCAAACCCTCTTTAGTAAAACATTTAGGTGGACTAATCACCTCAGTATCAGCTGTTATCCGTACATGCGATATTGCTGTTACAATTACATATCTTAACCTTGACGAAAACAACGTACACGTACTAATTGTACACCAGTGGGTTAGTGGTTGTGTAGGTAGGGCCCCAGAGCACTGCTTTGCCCGGGGGCCTCTAATGTTGTTAAGACGGCCCTGAGAGAGGACATACAGTTACACAGACAATATAGTACTCGATGATGGCTTAAAGAGAAGGCAAGACTCAGGATGTTTGGAATGTAAGGTTTATAAGGGTTGGTGTGTTCCATAAAAAGGGGAAGGGAGGAGGGGGAAGTAAAACTAATCTCCTGGGTAGGGGAAACTGAAATATCCCTCCAAGAAGGGCTAGAGCTTTTGCTGGACGTACATTAGATTTTAAGAATATTAGAAGTCACTGTGACCATATAGTACACAATTATAGTGTTCATAAAACTCTTTGGTGACTTCCAGTCTACTTATAAGCTAACAATATATAATACATTATCTGCTGTAGTACTAAATTTGTACCTGTAGCAATAAGTGAAGTAAGTCAATCAAGGAGAATGAAACATAAATGTTTATGCAATCACTGTGTTTAGCTGTGTCTTGACAAAGATAATAAGCACCTTTTGTGCTTGCCTGACTCTATTTGTAGTTAAGAAATAAACCTGCCCAGTTGTGTCACAGGTAAGCTGTGAAGATGGTAGAACGCTCAATTGGCAGTGAAAGTAAAATGCACCTAGATACTGGAAGCCCTTGGGCAGCATTAGAGAAGAGGATAACATGCAAAATAATTGAATAATGATAGAGTTCTGTTGTCAGAACTCACTAATTATACAGATAATGAACCTTTACATATTGACAGGCTGGTAATTAGGACCAGTTTGAGATTCAGTTTGTGGTGCATATACTCCAATACAGCGGTGAATTGAGCCCTCGGAGAACTGCACACTGAAGCAGTGTTTCCCAGGGATGTATCATTCTGAAGCTACAGCCTCTGGTATATTCTGCTGGTTAATAGCATTAATCAGCAGAATATTCTTCCCACAGAGGGGTGTGATACTACAGGTCAATAAGAAAGCTTATTGGTCTGAGGCATTACACCACCATAACTTGTTCCCTTGGGATGATTTTATCTGACATTATTGAAATTATTAGTATTGTGCTTATAATTTAATTCTAGATATAATAAATGCATAGAATGAAATGAAAGAATTGTTTTACTTGTATCCTATTTTTAAACTTCTTCTTTTGAATACCAGGTTGAATCTGTGGATCAACAAAATTGGAAAAGTGAAATCACTGAGTAAACTCTGTCATAAATAACATCCTATTAAAAACATAATATTTCTTTTAATAACACTCCAGCAATGCATGTTTTAAATTGGAAAATTTGCAGATGTGGGTGTTGCTTTAAATGATGAGAAAATTACAGAACCCTTACAGAATTGTCTTACAAAATGCACACAAAAAATGGAGACAAAAAGTTAAATTAGAAATGGAGTAGTTTGTAAATTTTTGAGGTTAAACTGATCTAATAAACAACTTTTTGGTCTACAAATAACTTTTTGGGATTAATTCATTAGGACATGTTTATGCCGATACGTGCAGTATTTTGTGTAAAATTGCTCTCTGCATGCCCAGAAATAAACCATATGACCGAAGAATGCAGCAACATTCAATTCATCTTTGAGCATAAAGGGCCCTTACTAAAGCCTATGATTTCAGGGAAGGAACTGGGAGGGTAATGTGCATATGCATGCAATGTACTGTAAGGACGTGCCAAGCTCAGGTGCAAGCAGCGTCAGATTCAAGCTTTGGGTATCTCAGAGATATGTGTTTTTCTGTCATATCGCTTTTTTTCTGTGCTTTCTTTTGGGATTTTATATTCCACACATGTATTGGACGTATCCTGCAGTGTATTGTCTGTTAGAGCAGAGCGCACCTATATCTGTATTCATCAACAGACGTAGCTTTACATTCACTCCTTGTTGAATACAGACGTGCGTATGTCTGATCTATGTGCACTTCTTTTAAAAATGGGCCTGATTCATTAAGGAAAGTAAAGCAAAAAAAAAGAGTAACTTTTTACCTTGGCAATACCATGTTGCATTGGAGGGGGAGGTAGATTTAAAATGTGGGGATAGATTCATAGTTGGTGTAGGGCATATCCTAGATCAACTTTAGATTTCGGCGTAAAATAAAGCTATCAAGTATTTGTGTGCTACATGAAAAAACAGTCAATATTTAATTATATGCAGAATAATAAACTAATTTGCACCCCTTGCAACGTAACATGGTGGGCCTGATTCATTAAGGAAAGGAAAGGAAAAAAATGAGTACCTTTGAATCTTGGCAAAACCATGTTACAATGCAAGGGGTGCAAATGAGTTTATTATTTTGCACATAAGGAAAAAACTGGCGGTTTATTTATGTAGGATGCAAATACTTGATAGCTTTATTTTTACACTGACATTAAAAGTTGATCTAGAACATGCCCTACCCAGCTATAAATCTGTCCCTACATTTTAAATATACTTCCCCCTGCCATGCAACATGGTTTTGCCAGTTCCAAGTTACTCATTTTATTTGCTTTACTTTCCTTAATGAAACCGGGCCCATAATGTTTTCTTTTATTTAAACACTTCATAAATTACTTTTTCTTTACTTCCTAAACAGCTATTTAACAATGTAAGTAACAATACTTTCATTCTTATTTTAATATAATGGCATGTTGAGGAAACACACGGAAAAACAAATTTATGGTATATGATTCTTTTCGTTCAAAGTAAGGAGCTAATTGTATACTACTTTAAAACTTGACCATATTTTATTCCACGTTCACCCTAATCCACTCCTATAGACCATCACAGTCCTTATGTCATGCATATTCCATTTAAATGCTCATTTCATAAATAACATGGTCCAGAATTTTACAGCCATGACACTGTATGTAGCAAAAAATACAATGATGTGTCATGGAAAGCACTAAACATAAGTTCAGGATCACAAAAATGCTCCCTTTTATTTGTCTCCCTTGTAAGAAAATGGAAAAATAGTTAAATTGTATTGTTATTTTTTTTATAAGTACCTTAAAGACAATTTATACAATTTGCAAAATACAATAATATTTAGCCAAAGTGCTGATTAGTTGCACATGTAAACCATCCCAATTATTAAAAT
This sequence comes from Mixophyes fleayi, assembly GCF_038048845.1. NCBI lineage: Eukaryota > Metazoa > Chordata > Amphibia > Anura > Limnodynastidae > Mixophyes > Mixophyes fleayi. The sequence goes on along the minus strand of NC_134410.1, from coordinate 47,174,634 downwards.
ATGTTTCTCCTGACTCTCCCTCTCCCAAAGTACTCATAGTTTTAACCATTTAGGACTTAATAACTCATCAATGTAAGAAGACATTGGGGCTATGTTTATTACAGATATTTTACCGTATGTTATAAACTAATAATATATTAGCATAGAAGCTAGGCTTTATGAAAATTAGTTGATATCGGCTTCTCTGACAAAGAGGTATATTTACTAAACTGCAGGTTTGAAAAAGGGGAGATGTTGCCTATAGCAGCCAATCAGATTCTAGCTGTCATTTTGTAGAATGTACTAAATAACTGATAACTAGAATCTGATTGGTTGCTATAGGCAACATCTCCCCCTTTTCAAACCCACAGTTTAGCAAATATGTCCCATAATGTGTTTGTAATTCATTAGTTCATTTTAATATCACATGCCCCTAATTAAATGCTGTTGACACAGTACACACATAATTGTGACTAGACTAGGCATAAGGATGCCTCTTTTTGTCCAGAGTGGCCAACCAACCAAAAGAAAATAAATGCTCCGTTGGAAAATATCTCATTTTGCTATGTAAATCTGTTCTCCGTAGCATAATACCATGTACAGCTGTCAGGGTGTGAAATCACAACAGGGGAAAACTGACTTTGCACTGAAGCACACTATTTATTTGGTTTCATAAATGAACTTCAGTTAATTATACAAATATACAAGAATGTTTTAAACTACACCCACCTTCCTTGGCAGGTCAATTTGCACAGTGAGGTGACCAAGATGTTATTTTATTTTGTAAGGCACATACAATTTCTACTGTATATAATTAAGAACAGCAGACCACATTAATTCATTGAATTTTCAGGTAATAGTTAGCATGTAAGGGACTTTGCTAGGTTATGAAAGTTTATGGCATATCCCCTCTTTTCTGTAGCCTCTTTTTTAATAATAAATATAATAATGTAACAATTATAACAATGTGACAGAAATAGAAAACAACCATACTACAGCAGGACAGGAACAGCAGCTTGCAGTCTGTGGTGATAGTAATGAGTGCTACTTATGTGACTCACGAGTCAGGTAGTTGTTGTACACCCAGCAGTTCAATCACTCTGTGAAATATTTGCACCCTGACTGATCAAAATACACAACTACAATGCGTGTATGCAGCATAATACATAAAATACATATCCCGACATTTACGTTTCTTCCACCATTGTATTTTGGGTTTTTGTGACCAATCAGTGGTAGATAAATCAAAATTGGGTCAAAAACATGTCAATTTGAACAGACGCACCCATGTTTTCTCCATATTTGTCCACTTTTCACTCCTAGCTTCCAGGAGGTAGGAAAAGAACAGCTGGGTGTGACTTTATGATGCCATATTCTTAATTGAGTGGGAGTGACAATGTATATGATTGCGCTAATTTCATCATCACTGTCTTCCCTGCTCAGTGCTTCACTGAAGTGGGTGCGGCATGATGAAGTCATATGTGACATCACGTCTGTGGTGGGTTAATGTGTATTATGACACAACATGCATCATCATAGCCCACATTGCAGGCATGAATGCATTTTTCCCAGGAAAACTGATGGCTTTCCCAGGAGTGCGGGAGGACTCACCCTTATCCGGGAATCTATATACATTCTGAGAGAGTAGGCAACTATGATTTTTTGCAGCTTTTCTATTGTGACCGGTAGCAGATTAATCAGTAACTTTTTCGGCTTTTTCTTAATGCAACACGTTTTTATTTTTTAATGAAACTCATTTGTGTGGATGGTTTGCCATTGTTAGGTGAAGTGTAAACTCATTGAAGAAATCTTCACTGAGCCAAAATTTGCACAAGTATACAATCTTTAGCAAATGTAATTAATAGTGAGTAAAACGTGAGTGGTTTATTTTTTACTTTGAACTTTGAATATTCACAATGTCACACATAATCTGCACTATGATATGGTCCCTTTGGAAACAGTTTCCACATGTGTTAGCATAGGTCCTTGCTGGGAAAACTTGGCAGTAGATTTACAGGAGGTACTTGTTCGGAGTGTTCCTTAGAGATGAGTCTCAAGCCTCCAACATTGGGAGTTGATTTCCAATCTCCGGTAGCTGGATCATGGTGGATGGACAATTCAGAGTCTGAATTAGAAGTTGGGTTTTTCATAAGCAAAGGAGATGTGGTGACAAGTGGGTTTAGTACACTGAGGAACCTGAAATTGAATATCACAAATTAGATGCTGAGTGGAAGAGGTTTCCCAAGAGATGCACGTGAATAAGACAACTGATTAGGGTTTGTTAATGTTACTATCATTTTTTTTTAGTCATCCTGAGCCTTCTGAGATAGGACTACCGTTATCTCACACTGTAACTAGTTATGGTGTAGCAGTCTGTGTTGAAGGATACCCCAAGTAAAATATATACTTTACCTGTTACCAATGAACACAGATTTACCAGAGTTAATAATAAGATTACCTGAACTTTATATCCCAGATAAGTTCTAATCAATGTTTTAAGGTATCTTTGGTTCCATTTGTACAAGCACAATGCTGCTAAGATCAGAAGGTAACCTGAGACCTAGTGGTTTAAATATAGAGTATTCTAATCGCAGAGCAATAGTTAGTAGACTGGGAAATTATTACATTATGATTTGGGAATATTGGAAGACGACCTCTCACTAGTCTGAAGACATTTTCCACATCCTGATAAGAACTGTTTTATATTTCTATAACCTTTTTTTTATTGCCGTTATATATTGTATATACTTTTTATTTATTGAGTTTCGAATAACAAACAAATTGATCAGGAATGCACCCATGACAAATCCAACAGAGACCAACCCAAGACTACATTATGGGGCGCTTAACAGTAAAAGAACCACATTTCTGTGGATAAAGGCATTGGAGGGGGAAAAGGAAAGCATGAGACCCTGCCAGATTTTAAGAAACATGTCAGGTGTCGCAGCACTGGGGTTATGACTTCGATTCCAACCAGTGCCCTATCTGTGTGGAGTTTGTATGTTTTCCTTCTGTTGACATGAGTTTTCTCCCACCGTCCAAAAACATACTGGTAGGTTAATTTGCTTCTAACCAAATGGACCCCAGTCTGTGTGGGTGGTAGAGAAATTAGATTGTAAGATCCAACAGGACATAGACAGATGTGAATGATTATATATATATATATATATATATATATATATATATATATATATATATCCTATGTACAGCACTGCATAATATGATTAGTGTTATATAAACAGACAATAATTAGTAAAACTGACTAACCTTTTCCAGTATATTAGCATTGGAAGACTTGAGGCATTCCCTGTAAGAAGTGCTGATATATGGGCATAATAAAAGAGCAAGTAAATGTCTTTAGCTCATTTGGAGCCAAATCATTAACTACTCCCAGCAGTTTGGGTATACTCCAATATTTAAGTAATTAAGTAATCCTACTCTAAAAGGAATAGAGGGAGTCTAGACCAATAGGACAATGGAGTGAAACTTGGTTCAACAAAGTTCTTAACATCTGGGTAAATCTTAACGTCCAAATTTTAAATTAGTGCGCCCCATATAAATGGTAGTTCAGGCAGTACAAAAGCTTTAGCGTTGCACATGGGAATGGATTAGAATAAACCCAGCTGACCTTCAAGGCTGAGTATTTGCCGCCAAATATAGAAGCATACTGTCTGCCTAGGGTCACCCTCAACTCCAGTTTGCCAATCTGACATATATACCAGGCTCAGAGTGCATCAATGTTGACACAGGTTCCAAGGCAATAGCAAATACTGCCAGAGATAAAGGGCATCCCTGCTGGGTACAAATAACAGAAAAAAAGCTGATGACATACTTCCCTTTTATGTCATTACTTAATAGGGTATAGTTTTTTCTTTACAGTTAAGTGAGTAGTTGTACTTAAGGAGTGGTTACGTGATGGCAAGTAAAGCACTGTACATGAAACAGTGGTGTCCATGTATCTGCACTACTGACAACATGTTATACACACAGCTTAGAATGGCAGTAGTCATCTGTTATAGTTATCATGTGACAAATTGAAGTAAGAGTATCCCAATCATTTTGATTTAGAAGCAGGTATGAAAGAAACCAAAATATTTGTTTACCTTCCAAAGTAAGGACTCAGAACAGGGTTTCTGAAGAGCGATGTCCAGGACATATGATTCAGATTGAGTGAGCCGAGGTGAGCAGGAGGGAAGGCTGGGCTGACAGGTGGTGATGTCGCTGCTGAAAGAGGCAATGTCCTCCAGACAGGGTCCATGAGGTGACTGGGATTTAAAGGGAGATCAAGATACAGCCCTAAAGGATGTCTGATGGGGAAGGCAGGGAGACCACTCAGCAGGTCTGTTTTCTCACGTTTTCTCCATTTGGCTCTTCGATTTTGAAACCAAACCTGCAACAACAGAAAAATATGAAGTAATACAAACTATTTATAGTAAACATGCTGAAAGTATAGAGTGAAAATCATTACAGGACTACATTGATGAAATAAATTAATAAATTCACATTACATAATATAGAAGCATATCCATGACTATCATTATATGAAAAGAAGTATTAGGCATATTATGTCACCCCAACCCCAATCTTACACCCCATTCATCCCTATAAGAATCCAACACTGGCAGCGCCGGTGCTATGGTCCTTGGCGCCCTAGGCACACTGTGAAAATCGCTGCCCCCCCTTTAAAAATCGGTGCCCCCCGCCGCGGGTACCCTGTTAAAGTTGGCGCTTCCCTCCCCTCCCCACGTCTTTCTTTATCTTACCTGCATTAAGCTGCTCCTCTCTGCTCTGTCTTCTCCCCTCCACTCGGAGACACTGTCGGGCCGTGATGATGATGTCACGCCCGACAGTCAGTGAGCGAAGGGGAGGAGACAGAGCAGAGAGGAGCAGCTTAATGCAGGTAAGATTCATAGCCCCTTCCCCCCTCCCCTCCCTGTGGATTTCTCGGAAGCCGCCGCACAGTTTTAAACGACCATAGTCATTTTTTTTTAATTTTGAGGCGCCCTGCAGAGCCCGGCACCCTAGGCAATTGCCTAACCTTGCCTAATGGGAGCGCCAGGCCTGAACACTGGTCAAGCATAATGTCGTCTCCAGACAGAATTATTCATTGATACTAGTAAGACTGTAAACATACAATTAAAAAATGCTTGCTGTATGATAAATTACACATGTAATACAACAAAATGATTGTGAAGTATATTTCCCCATTGTCAAATGCTTTTCATTATTGAGACAGCCCTACTAAGATGTGTAAACTAAAAATATATTTACAGTGCCCACATTTGTCATTTCTATAGTGTTGTTTTCCTTTTCTTAAATAGAAAAAAATCCTGCTTCAGATTCCACAGTTTTGAAGAAATTTTATGTTCTCAGAAAGTAAATATACTGTCAAAATAAATGCAATGATTTACTGTCTATCTGATATAACATCTAACACAACATTTTAGATAATTAACTGTAACAATGACAAATGTGAAACAAAAATGTAGTCCTAATCCCTAACTGATGTGTAAAACGAAGCATCCATAAGCCCAAAATGCTGTCATTTGAAATATTATGTCAATTGCAAACCACATAAATATACATAACATTTCTGAATGGGGAAAATCATGTTTAAATATAACATATTATAAGATATAGGGGCTGATGCTGAATTTGAATGTATTTGCATAAAAAAAGCACTGGCGTAAAATCAGATGTTAGTGTACCAGGACACGTTTTTACTAAATTTAAAGCATAAACAAACTATAAAAATAAAAAGTATAAAGTTGTCCGGCCACCTCAGAACAGTACTACTGGCCTAACAATGTTCATTCTAAACTCAGCCAGGGGCGAACGCAGGATTTAGAAGGGGGGGTTTCCGCCCCCCCGAAAAAAAATAAAAATATTGCGAGAGGGAGCTGCTGCGCATGCGCAGCAGCTCCATTTCGGTGAGTCTGAATTCTACAGCAGCTGCGGCGCTGTCAAGCAGCATCCGCGGCAGTGCTGTATTATACTACAATACAGCACTGCCGCGGACGCTTCTTTGACAGCGCCGTGGCTGCTGTACAGTACCGATGGTTCGCGGAGGGGAGGGGTTTCTGGAGAACCAGAAACCCCCCCCCCCCCCCTGCGTGCGCCACTGTCAGCAACCTATATATGAAAGAATGAAAACCTTAATTTTGCTTCCTGAAGGACAAGCAATTTAAATTGTTAACACAATCATGTCGTCTTATTAAGTACATTGTGGATCTGCTCTTCAGATAAGATACTGCTTCCTCCTATCTTGCATGCTCTCTGTGATGGCAAAGACTGCACTCTGATGTTCTGTGCACTGCATAGTAATCTGTGTAAGAGGTAATGTCTTTTTTCATTCTATAATGTTTTGTGATATAGTATGTCAATTAAATGGGGAAGGTAATAGGAAATCATTTGGCTCATATAGATGTTATTACTAAAGTTACTAATATTAACTATATTCAAAGTAAGGCCTTTTACAATAGACAAGTTAGTATTTAATTGTTACTGGTGAAAATGGCTGTTGATCAGAAGTCTGAATTATTGTTGCCCTTAGCTAGTGAACTTCATATAAAAATGTCAATAAGACACAGTTGCAAGTAAATTAAGCTCTAGTGGTCACAAGTGCTCCTAAAAAACATGTTCTTACAAACATTCCTCTGCCTTCCGGTAAATGTTATTATCATAAAATAGGATGAACACATACCTGCACTCTTGCCTCAGTCAGGTTCAACCGCATGGCAATGTCCTCTCTGCTGAAGGAAATAGGCAAATCTGTCAGTGAGTTTTTATAGTAGAAAAAAATCCTCCCAAAATATGTTGATATGTTTAAGTGTGTGAAATCTATGGCTCTCCAGGTGATGCAGATCTAAAGTGTCAGCTGCGAGCCACATGTCATTATTCTGTATGTATGGGTAAAGGCTTAGTACCACATCTTTTGCTCTTTATCTGGCTGTAATTCTTCATATCTGTCATTATTCTGTATGTGTAGGTAAAGGCTTAGTACCACGTGTCTTGCTCTTTATCTGGTTGTAATTCTCCATATCTGTCATTATTCTGTATGTATGGATAAGGGTTCAGTACCATGTTTCTTGCTCTGTATCCGGTTACAATTCTCCATATCTGTCATTATTCTGTATGTATGGGTAAAGGCTTAGTACCACGTGTCTTGCTCTGTATCCGGTTACAATTCACCATATCTGTCATTATTCTATATGTATGGGTAAGGGCTTAGTACCACGTGTCTTGCTCTTTATCTGGTTGTAATTCTCCATATCTGTCATTATTCTGTATGTATGGATAAGGGTTCAGTACCATGTTTCTTGCTCTGTATCCGGTTACAATTCTCCATATCTGTCATTATTCTGTATGTATGGGTAAAGGCTTAGTACCACGTGTCTTGCTCTATATTTAATTCAGAATATATTTTTGTTCTGTTTGTGTTAACATGTATTGAAAGTGAGTGTGCAAATTTCCATTCTGATCTTGCCTAGTCTCAGGACATGTAACCCCATGTGTATAAATAGTGACCTGTATGCCACTTGTGTCCATAAACACCTGTCCCCTGGAAAGTGTCCCTATGTTTTGCATCTAAATGTTCACAGCTATGTAGTAAGTATAAAATACCCATTCATCGTTTTGGAATGTAGTAAGATATGACTCTTACATGGGGCTTTCAAAATAATATTTTATTTTGTTTTATTTCCACTATAATGCAGGGATACAACCTACGCTGCCCGTTATTTACCTGCTATAACATAATATTTACAGAGTGGTTTATGAAAGAAGTAGCTTTATAAAGCTTCTTGTATCCATATTTGCCTAAATGTCTCCAATTTGGTTAAGTAAAAAAGACGCACATTAAAATTAAACTGCATACTGCCCTGGTGGACAATTTGATTAAGCAAAAAATACTGAATAGCCATTAATATGTCTATACATTTCTGTGCAAAGTAACCTTATAACCACAGAGTTCTAATGACTCCATGATAAGGTTATAAAGCATGTTAACCCCCTGAATGCTGAACAGACACAAGTGGTGTTTGCACTCAGTTCTTCTCTGACTGTTCACCTTCTGTCACTGAATGCAGCCTTGTGCCTCTATATGTTCACAGAGCTACGCAGTGACTTATAATATCCTAATAATCTATGAATTGCTGTCTGTTATGAACAGACATTCTAAAACTTGATCCTAATATGGGATGTTCTCAGGGAACTTGTGGTTATCAAAAAGACTTGTAGATCTGTACTTGGCCGGTGGATCTTCAAAACAGCCATGGGTTAAGTAATATTAATAGGCTTTTGAGAGGCACCTTCTAACACTAAGGGCTAGATTTACTAAGCTGCGGGTTTGAAAAAGTGGGGATGTTGCCTATAGCAACCAATCAGATTCTAGCTGTCATTTTGCAGAAGGTACTAAATAAATGAAAGCTAGAATCTGATTGGTTGCTATAGGCAACATCCCCACTTTTTCAAACCCGCAGCTTAGTAAATCTAGCCCTAAATGTTGATTAGCTTTAGTTTAAAACATTTATTATTTCCAACAATCTCTTGTGTAAAAGTTTTTACTGCATTTTAATTCCCAGCACGTCTTCCAAGGATAAAACTATTTGTGACATAAAACTATGTATGTAAAATCCTTAAGGTATTTGAAAATATAATTTTATAGAATGCATAATTACTAAAGGTTTTGTTTGCATTGATAATTTTTTTATTTGCATTTTGGAAACATTAGTAGTTGCCTGAGGCCCAGATTCACTATGAATACTGGGCTAAGCACTGTGCATGTAAATTAAAGTTAATGTGCATTAAAGCTTCACATCCAGTAATGAACACAGAGTTAAATGCCAACACTTTGAATACTACTGTTTCCTAAATAAATCTGCTGTAAAGCTTGTCAGGTTATATCCCATAGAGATGGAAATGTTATCTGAATATACTTTTCAGGGATTTATATAGGTACAATAGTCAGAATCATACGTTGATACCCACTTGTATTTATTTGCCTCACTACAGTTGCTCTTGATGTATCAATCAGTTATTCTTATGACAGACTGAATTAAGATCTGAATGGGCTTGTACTTGGCAGATCTGACAGACGGCATCCCAAGAATATACTGTATAGTACAATTTTTATGCGATCCTTCATCATGCTAATTCTTACACTTGGGGGTAAATGTATCAAGCTGAGAGTTTTCCGGCGGGTTTGAAAAACCAATCAGATTCTAGCTATCATTTATTTAGTACATTCTACAAAATGATAGCTAGAATCTGATTTGTTGCTATAGGCAACATCTCCACTTTTCAAACCCGCCGGAAAACTCTAAAATTGATACATTTACCCCTTGGAATCCAGTTTGGTGAAACTTTAAATGAAATAAAAATGTATAACTGTTGAAGTGATTCGCTCACATCTAGTCCAAGTTGTAATAACATTTATTCCCATCAGATAGCTATAGAGACAGTGAACAGGAAACATACTACTATTCCCGACACTTAAAAATTACTTATTAATGGATCCTGAACACAAAAGGCTTTTTCAAACTGCATTTTGACCAGCTGGGGTTAGAGGTATAAAAGGAAAAAACACAAAAAACATAAATGAATGGATTAATGTGCAACCCTCATCCCTTATGCTTTGTTGACACATGTATGCGTATGCCACAAGGTTGGGTAAAAATCATAACTAGGACTACTAATTGTCCCAGTTTTTCAAGGATTGTCTTGATCTTTGCCTCTGGTAATTTGCAGAATGGTTCTTTTATAGCATCCAGACTTCAGGATACAGCCAGGAAGGATCGACAGTTTTTTGCAAGCTAACCCCATTTTCATTGCATTCACCCACTGATGAATGAGACAAAAAGAGAACTTAATGAGGGCGTATAATATGGATAATATGACCTATGCTTACTGCTCTCATGATACATATAAGTAGTTATGCTTATTGCTGGATAATGTGGTTTGAAAAAGGGCATGGTAAAAAGGTAATTTGTAATATTATCTCCTAGACAGTCTGCAACGAAATGAACATTATTAACGTTAGAAAGAGATAAAGTAAAATAATGAAAGTGACCTGGTGAACACATCTGGATAATGAGACTTCATGAAGGCCCTCTCCAGCTCCTCTAGTTGCAGGCTAGTGAAGGTGGTGCGGTAGCGTCTCTGCTTCCTTTTCTCAGTCCCTGTGGGTATGGACAGCTCACAGCCAGTACTGAGCCGCTCCTCAGCATGTTCTATCCTTTCCCCATTTCCATCCTTGCTACTGTTTATTGCTCCACCTGTTCTAGTGCTGCTTTCATTGGCCCCTTTGCTTGGTGTATGTTCTCCAGCTGTTCGTGGGACATGGGATGCAGGATTATAGATAATTTTCACAGGAGACAATGCATCACTTTTCAGACCTAAACAAAAGTCATAAATTGTAAGCACTCCGGGTTATCATATAATTTTAGTGTATGTTTACATATATATATATATATATATATATATATATATATATATATATATATACTCAGTTTGCACTTTATAACTCCACAACTACGGTAAGCACGTGCCCTAGGGGACATTAGTATCTGCTTTTAAGAGTTACAGATACCAAGAACGGGCAGATTCGGATCTATACCAGTATCATCATCATTTATTTATAGATTTAATAGGACACATATATTTAAACTGCCATAGCAGAGAAAGCCTCTCCTTATTTAGATAGGTTTGGCATATTGTCATCTCTACTATAGTGTTTGTATGTTTGGAGATGCGGTTCCGCTCAATTTATTCATCATGTATGCATTAGGCAGTAGAACCAATTTGTGGTGCAATATAAATAAATCTATACATGCTACAAGTACAGTATAAAACAGACAATTTATAATGGTTACCTTTAAATATATTTTTACAGAAAGGAAAGAACATTCAGATGACACAATGGTATATTTGCAGATCTCTTGGAGGTTGGTTTTAACCTAAAAATAGCCCCAGTTACAGCAACCAATGGCATTTTTTCCTGCTTGAATTTTTTGCTTTTACCCTCAAGCCACAGATAGTGCTTTGACATTGAAGCAGATTGTATGCATTATTTAAAATGCCTGCTACCTAAATTTCAGCTAGGAATTTAAATATTGAAGTCATAGGGAAAACTATGAAATACAGGTACAACCATTTTATGTAGGAATAAAACTCTTAATATAACATTGTAGTATATGCAAGGCTGGTGTCATAAGTTATTAGAGGGTTGAGAATAAAAGCTGAACAATTTACGAAGATTACTTTAATACTATCTGATCAGTACTTGCTGTAAATGAACCACCTATGTTAAAACGGCATATCAAACTAATTGCACTTTGAACAATAATAATATTTTATTTATATTTTAAATGTACATTTTTTTTATTTATTGAGGTGTGTGTCTAAGATATAAAATGATTTGAAATTTGCAAGTTGATGTTCCAACTTCAATAAGTGATTTGAAACAGCAGAGGTCACATGTATATTTGTTAGTCTACCACTTAAAACCACCTAACCGCCCCCCAAACCCATCATGTTTATCTAACAACAAATTACATTTCTTAACAATAAAGTATTGCAATTGTTTATACGTATTAAGCACTTCTAATAACTGAAACATTATTATGTTACAACCAGCACAAAGGGTTTTATTATATTTAGTATTTCCATATAAGGTACCCCTCTGCCTTACGCACAGCCCTGGCTTAGAACGCTGACTGCTTCATGAATACTCACAACTTTTTAATGACGTCTCTGTTAGGTCTCCTGGGGATCTCTTCTTGTCTCCTGAGCTAGGTGCTCTTCCAAGTATGCTATCAATAAAGTAAGAGGTAAGGATCGGAGCAGGAGGCTGCGGGGGACAATCTGTCTCTAGGGAGCTGTCCGGAGAGGAGGGTGCTGGAGTCTGCATGGTGGTGGGACTGTTCTGTGTGATGGTTAGAAGATGCAACATGTACTGAACTGTCATCAATGAGCATGCTCCTAAACTGATCTCATTGGTGCTGCCACTGTCCCTCACGTCCCCTTCAACAGTATCACAAAGTCCATGTCATCAGCAATGGGGTGGGTACTTCTGGTGTTTTTATGCAGTAACCGGTGCAAGTACTTAAGCAACACAGGGAGTCAGAGATTATTACACGGCAACAATTGTTCCCGTTCTGCAAAAAGACTATTCACTGATTCAAGCAGCTGTAACGTCTGTTTAAATACTAGCACTCTGCATAGTTTTCTAATCTAATCCTAGACATGAAACACACTTTAGCATCTCCACTTCATTTAGTCACAGTGAGCTGCAAAGACAACTTTAAGAGAGTATTTAAAAAAAAAAAAAAATTCTGTGAATGCAATAAAATATGTTTAAATGTGTTTAATGTTTAAATATGTTAAATTGTGTTAAATGTAGAAGATTTTTTTTCTATCAATTTGTTATGCAGTACAACAATTTATCAATAACAATCTCCCCAAATAGTCTACCTTCTAACAGAAAAGAAATGGAATGTAAAAACAAATAATAATTAATCATTCTGAAACACAATACTGATGGAAATAGAATCTTATGTCTTCTGTGTTTTCCTGAGAAAAAAATATAAGGTTGTTTATTCTTAAATGTTACTTTGCATTAAATGTTTCTTTTGTTTTAAGTGGGTACATCAGCTGTTAATGTGTTAAAAGTGCTTTTTAAAAAGGACACAATGCTGCACAAATGGTGGAATTTTACAAATGTGCAATAAATAATAAAAAATGCACAGGTGTGATGTTGTGAGGCCATTACATTTATTCTGTTTGCCGTAGACATATGTAAAATCAGTGTAAAATAGTCTTAACAAAGACCTGTCACCCCTATGTATCCCACCTATGGCAGGTCAATTGTTTATTTCTGTCAGTGTTTCTCTAACACAATCTTTCTGTGTTCCCATAAAAATTTCTACATTTTTTTTCTAAATAATTTTGTTGGCTCCCACTTTTCCTAATTACATTATTTTTTATTACCTTTTTTTTAAAAAACAATATTCAGCGCATGAACACCTAGTAATCACATTCGTTAGGTATAACTTAAATTAATACTGACCAAACAGTGCCAAATCATGCTCTGGTCTCAGGGAAATCTCTAAATATCTATGTACAGCTGGCATAAATTATTTCTAGAATAAAGATCTGAGTGACCATAATCTGATATACAGGTGTCATGTGTGCTGGTAAGAGCCAGGGATGACTACACTGCTTATCTGCTGCTACTGTTTAAAAGAAGAAGGTAAGAGCTCACTATCCCCAATTTCATGTACTATACCGGCACTGACATTATTTGGCAAATGTCAGGTATGCACTTAAGGACAACCTTAAGTGCCAGCCCACCTTTTATTTCAACTGCACCACCATCTGCTGCCGAATCTTAGAAACCATCCATTTATCTTGTCCTTCAATAAGAAATAGTTTTATGAAGCACAGGGGTGTACATATCCCTCATCCAGCAAGGGAAGCTCCGATCTTTCCACCTGCTTCCAGCACCAGGGGTGTAATCTCCAAACATTCTACACAATCCTAATTCACTAAACCAGAGATGCCCAAATCCAGTCCTCAAGAACTACCAACAGTTCATGTTTTCAGGCTGTCTTTAATCATGCACTGGTGAGTTAATCTATTTTTTTGGGTCAGTCATTATCCCACCTGTTTCTACAGACAGTTATCCTGAAAACATGATCTGTTGGTAGCTATTGAGGACTGGACACTAAACCAGGCAGAACCCATAAAACCAGCCAGATACACAGAAAAATGGAAACAACATCATTTGCTCTGTGCATCAGCAAAGTTTCTACTTCCTGATTGAGCTGCGTTATCTTGATATTCTGCTATTTTTTTGCACTCATCTCTGGTCTTGGATTAGTTATTATTCTACTGCTCTAGCTAGCCTGACTCGTGATGCTAAGTCTATGACCATTGAGTAGCTAAGAGAAGTTATGAAGCATCAGCAGATTTCATCCCAAATGTACCACACTCTGTTGTAATTACTATTGTAATAGTATAGCCAATGTATCCCTTTTGCCAAGTATAGCCAATGTATCCCTTTAAAAAAAAAAGCAATTTGGCCAGTGAGAAGGTCTTCATTAAAAATGTATTTTGACTATATGGTTTTAGTTCTGAGCTGATTTATGACTGGTGCTCACAGTTCCTTTCATTCTTCTGGAAATTATTTTGTAACAAATTTAGAATGAAAATAAACTGTTCTCATAATATCATCCTTTTTTTCAATGCCCAAACTAAGAGAAGTAATATAGAACTAGAAACAAACCACTCCCAAGGGATGAATTATCTCATAATAGTGTCCTCCTACAGACATCATATTATCGTTTTAAAGGGGTAATAACCTCAAAATATGCTCTTTGTTGTATTGTCATATCCACACACAGGTTTATCAGTAGTCCAGGCTAGCATGTTGGTCACCTCTTTATATCCAGAAGTGTGAGTCTGAACCATCATCGTCATGTAATAAAACACTAAGGGAGATTTTCCCACTCATCTCTTTGTCTGCAGGCTGCAATATGTTCTGTGCTATGCTTGGCAGAAGGGAACATATATGTTAGACATAGCTGTATGCTGCCCGTCTGTATAGGATGTGAGCAGTGTGGACTGCTATCTCTTTGCCTGTTTTCCATCATATTGTCAGACATTTCAGGACCTGGTCATGCCCCCAATGACATCACATGGTGTCATACATATCCCTTGCCCAGAAGTAGAACTAGTGAGCTGTGGGCCCCAGTGCAGGGATGCAGGAAGGAGGGAACCGGGGCCCACAGTCAGCTTGTTCCCCATGCAGCGGGCCCCATTATCTCCATGGGCCCTGGTGCACCGCATCCTGCTGCACCAATGGTAAATCCGCCACTGCCCTTGCCCTTAGGCAATGCCTCCAAACTGTTGTATTCTTATGGGATTATCACACCATATACAGATTGATAAGAGAGCACTTGGACAAAATAAAATGTTCTGGGGAAAAGAAAGCAAACAATGGAACTGCACTAAATGGTGAGCTCTGCAAGCACGTTTACTAGCACCATCATAGAAACTAAGTTACGTCTTATAAGTCATCTCATAATATGTATATTAGACAAATACAGATGTAATTTTAAAAATAAGATCACAGTTCATTTAATGTATGTATTGTCTATGTCTGGTGCCCCAGGAATAGATGCAGTAACTCTGAGACAAGCTTGGTTCATTATAACATCTGTAAGGTCATTTACAACTATGAATGCTTTTTTATTTGTTATTTTTACTTTAAAATGGATGCAATGTTTCTCTCTCTAAAATATCCATTTAAAAATTGTCTCATAGAAACTAGTTCAATATACATGAGATCTTACTAAACATTTAAGTAAATTAACCCAGTTAAAATCAAATTTCATCTCATTAAGGCAGGGGCTGATTTTGACTTTGAACAGGAATTGTCTAAGCAGCTCATAAAAATCTGTTTCTGAGAAAAGTTCATATGGTTCTGTAGTATCCCACAGCACAGAGTAGGTGAGTTTGTAGCTTGTGCTGTAAGAAGCATTTTGTATTCCGCACCTTATTCCATAGAATCTTGGTGGCTATGTACACTGGCAAAAGGTCTCTCTTTGTGTGCACCATCACCTCCAACTCCATAACTTTATTGACTAGTTGGGGTTTATATTGATCATCAGCTGGATGTAAGGCCTTCACTATATAAAATCAAAGTTAGATGGTAACTAGAAAGCAAAGAATGTTCTAGAAAATACAGCGTTGGAAATCTAGAAGCTTTACCAGCTGAACCATTGTCCTTTATTTGTCTTTTCTTGTTCTCTTTTACTATTGGTATAAAAAGAAATAGAAAATATTGCGTATTGCTAGCTACACACTTTGCTATTGCAGCTGATATCATAGTACATGTGGCTCTAAAAATGACTGAAAGATAGATCACACAATGACAGGCATTTTGGTGAGTGCAGCCTGGCTGTGGCCCAGTCATGTATTCATGGCACGGATGATCTGGCCATTTAGCTCTGAGATGTGTGGTCTGCCTGTGTGTGACCAGCTTATCTCTCTATTCACAGCTATTACCCCCATTGTAAACCTTACCAAACCCAATGCTAGAGTTTGTGTAAACGGCACAGTTGGTGTTTGGCTGAATATCTGCTGATATACTCACCTCTATCTTATGGAACATGGATGCAGTGGTGATTTAGCTTTGGGTAGAGATGACTCCCAGATGCTACCAACTTTAATGTTGTGCCATGTGTTGGTTTTACCAGGAATACAACTTTGACACATTTAACTTGACAATTTTTTAGAGGGGAAAAAAAATTGTGGATAATATCATTCCTTTTATTTGATATTTGTGTTGGAATTACGATGGATCTGTTACCAAATTTGGGTTGAAGTGTGGTATAAGCATTGGTAGAATTACCACAGTTGCAGGAGGTGCAGCAGCTATGGTACCCTGTAATGGTGGTAGTTCATCTACTAGCATATGGAGTGATCCAAAACGGGGCTTCACCTTGCATGTGCAGAGAAGAGGGACGCTAGAGTAGGACTGGCAGCATGGCCATGCTATCTCATCTACAAATGTTGTTTTAGGGAAATGTAGTCTTCTGCCTTGCTATAACCACCTGTTTTTAGTGTATTATAAAAACATTGGCAATGCTGTGAAATAGAAGGTTTAATATTAATGACTGTGAAGTATTTCATGTGCAGTGGGCACATAAAATAAGTTCCTCTGGTGTGCCATATATACCCCAGTAACTATGCACTGTGGGAGGAGAATGTTTTCCACTTTATCACCTGATCCTTACTATGTCAGTGTTTCTACATTTACCCTTTAACAAAGTGTCTGCCTCCCTCTAGTGGAACGTTAACATTATTACATTTCCTACAAACTTCATGCTTTTAGAAAGCAAGCAAGTCATTTTCTTACAAAACTTCTTCATTTTTCACCTGGGCCTTCCATGAATGTAATGCTTTACTTTATCAGTGAACTGTTGTTGCACTGACTTCAGTTTGAACAAACCACCTGCTAGATCATTTGAATACTTTGAGTAAAAACTGTTTATTTTATTGCAGTTAAGTAATAATTCATATGTTTCATATGCTTCAAAAATGTCAAATTTCTTTTGCTATGCAACTGAGAAAAAGTCATTTTCATATCATAATCTCTTGGTTATTAAAAAAAAGTTATATTACTAACTTAAAATGTAATAGGTTGTTTATGCTGTTCTGATTTTGTGTTTAATAATATATATGCAATACATTGATATTTGTCAGTTTTCTAAAAAATTTAATTATAACACTATTACAATAATATCTATTTTATATGAGAAAGAATCACAAACTTAAAGGAACAATAAACGCCAAAACTGAGATTTTCAACTACGAACCATGAAGTTATAATACAGTCTTTAGTTTTACCCTGAATTTCCATTGCAGATCTATTTAAATCTAAAGAACAACTTTCCTTCTTCATTACTGGCATCTGAAGCTTCACCTCCTTCTATACCGTGTCCGTTGTAATAGTGAGATAACATTAGGCTGCATTGTAGTAATGGCTTGTTGTGGGGCTGCACTGCAATTGTAGATACATTGTAGATGCATTGTAATTAGAGATGCTCAGGCTGTTTCCCTAGAATCGAACACACCCGAACTTAGCAGATACGAGTACCGAGCCGAGCCGGCTCAGCACTTTTGCGCACCGTCGGAATTGAAAATGAAGAAAAATGTCATTACTACATCGTCGGATCTCGCAAGCTTTGGATTCTATAAGTACCGCCCTCCACGGCAATCCAGCGCCATTTCACAGAGGACACATAAGGGGTAACACGGTTTTTGTCTGTCTCTAGTGCAGTTGGGCAGCATCATAGGTAGAAAAGAAAAAGGAGGGGTAGCAGTGTTCTTCAAAGTCTCCAGTAACATTCAGGAGAGCTAGATTCTCCATTGCTAATTGTCATTGCTGAAATAGAAATAATAGGGCTGGCAGTCTTGGTCTAAATCTGCAGTCACATTGTACTGTGTTATATAGGTAACATACAAACAGGAGAGCTCCATTGGTAATTGTCATTGCTATAGAAATAATAGCGTTTGCAGTCTTGGTCTAAATCTGCAGTCACATTGTGCTGTGTTATACAAGTAACACACAAAGAGGAGATTTCCATTGCTCCATTGCTAATTGTCATTGCTGAAATAAAAATAATAGTGCTGGCAGTGTTCTTTAAAATCTGCAGTTACATTTTACTGTGCCATTGCTCATACAGAAACAGGAGGGGTGGCATTGTTCTTGTCACTCTCCAGTCTCAGTCATGATGATACTAATCCCTCTACCTCATGTGCTAAAGCCTATGTTCAAGTGCATAGTGGTTTTGAGTCGGGAAACAAAAATGTAAATAAAAAGCTTGTACCTTTTTAAATCAAAAAACACCTCTCTAATAAAGGTGAAAGTTTACTGTAGAAAAACATAAAATTGCCAACATGCCATTCTAGCCAAAATATTACCAAGCATACCAACATCAGCTAGCTCCCTTCTCTCAGCTAGATCTCAGTACCTGCAATCTACACTGTCATCATATTCACCCTCATTAGTGTGTACATCAACCTCAAACAATACTAATTCATCCCCGCTGGAATCCACCATCACAGAAGTCTGTGTACTTTGATGTAATTGTTGGTAATGGCCTTCCTTATGGAATTTGTAGTTCATTTTACGGAAGAGCTGTCACCATTTTTGGGCAATTCTTTTAGACCAGAGCAAATGTCAAAATGTTGTGCAGACTCATCTGCATCAACACTGGGTGTCTTGGGAAAGCTAATTTTTTTCCAAGCAGCAATTTCAAGAGAAACTGAAGGAGGAGATGTCATTTTGTCATGTACCCCTTGAGCCGTCAGCTTGCTGACCATAAACTTATTGCATCTCTTGAGATTTGGGTCAGTTGTAAAGAAAGAGAAGACATAGCTCTTAAACCTAGCATCAAGCACAGTTGCCAAAATGTAATGATCCGATTTCAAGATGTTGATAACTCTTGGATCCTGGTGAAGCGAATAAAGTACTTAATCTACAAGTCCAACATAATTAATGGAATTGCTTTGTTTCAGTTCCTCCTTCAATTTCTCTTGCTGCTTTTCAAAAAGTCTAATTAGGGGAATCACTTGACTCAAGCTAACAGTGTCTGCACTCTCTTCACAGGTGACTACTTCGAGTGGTTTCAGCACGTTGCACAACTCGGAAAGTATTCTCCACTGCACTGCACTAAAGTACATTCCCCCTAAAATCTATTCTTCTTGCAGCTGCTGCATTCTCCTACATGCTGTTGCAGAATCCTGAAAATGACCCTAAATATTTTGGGACACAGACAGCATCTCCTGCATATCATTGTCATTTTTTAAAATGTTCTGTACCACCATGTTGATTGTGTGAGCTAAACAGGGAATGTGATGTAATTTACCCCGCTGTAATACTCTAACAATATGGGTGGAGTTATCAGAAATCACATATCCTCGGGAGAGTCCAAGCAGGATAAGCCATGTTCCAATGACATCCTTTAGTTTTTCAAACAGGTTGTCAGCAGTATTACCTCTGACCTGTGCCTTGTCTTGTCTCTGATAACCACCTCTCACTCCCGCCTTAAAGACTTCTCCCATGCTGCTCCCCACTTATGGAATTCCCTACTACGCTCAATCAGACTTTCCCACAGCCTTCAAATCTTTAGATGCTCTTTGAAATTCCATCTCTTTTTTAAGGGTGACCTTATCCTCAATAACACTATTCACACTAATACACCCTCACAACTATCCCAATCTCCACTCTGAGCCACACTCGCTCCTCTTGTTTCAGCTGTGCCCTCTTCCCTTTAGAATGTAAGCTCTCTAATGAGCAGGGTCCTCCATACCCTTTGTTTTCATGTCTCCATTCATTTAGTCTGCATTGTCTGTTCTTGTTTTATGTATGTCCTGTTTTATGTATGTCCTTGTCTTCCCTACTGTACGACGCTGTGGAGCACTGTGGTGCCTTACAAATCTACCATGATAATAATAATAATAATAATAATAATAATAATAATAATAATAATATGCCTCTTAGTGAAGCAGATGATACATAGAGTACCCTGCCATGAAAAATGTGACGTTCTTGGGTACATGCTGCTGCTGTTCCTGCTGGTGAAGGCGAATCACCAACCCAGTGGACTGTCACCATCATATAATCTTTAGTTTGCCCAGTTCCGCTTGTCCCCATATCTGTGGTTAAGTGTACAGTGGGTAGAATGGCATTTTGTAGCCCAATAATTGCATTTTTACGAACCTTCTGGTAGAGGTGAGGAATAGCTTTTCTAGTAAAATGGTGTTGTGATGGAATTTGGTAACGGGGACAGAAGACCTCAAGTAACTGAAACCACGTGCATTAATAGGGGATATTGGACGCAGATATTATACTAGCAAAGTCGCCATGGCGTCTTTGATCCACTTTGTGATTGGGTGACAGCTTTCATACTTGTTTCCTCTTGCAAAGGAATGTTTAACAGTCAATTGTTGTAAACTACTAGTAGTCTTCTTCTTGGTCTCCTTCTGGGTTGAAGATCCACCCCCAGCAGCAGCAGCAGCAGCAGCAGCAGCAGATCCTAATGCTCAAGGTTTCTTCTGAGGAGTGCTGGATAGGGGAGGAGTCATCTTGCCTTAGAAACTTGGATGCAGGACTAACTCCGATCACTTGTGAGGATATTGATGATGAAGGTGTTGGGGGTGTAGATTGCAGGTGCTGAGATTTGGTGAGAGAAGGGAGGTAGCTGATGCTGGACTGCTTGTTGCTATTTTTCAGCACAAGTTTCTGATTTTCACAAATGCTTTCCATGAACTCGCTTCAAATGGCATAACATGAATGAGGTTCCTAGATGGTTAAGGTCTCTACCTCTACTGACTGTGGCTTTACAATGCTACAAATGCTAGACAACTGTTGTCAGGATTTGTGTAAAATTAATTCCAGACATAAGAGGTGGATTTTTTGGTTTTATGCCCAGGCTTGACAATGGCCTTTTTCTTATCACTAGCAAGAACTGCTTCCACTGATGCATGACTTGTCACAGTAGAGTTCATTAACAGCACTGTTTGCTTAGGTGCCTTAAGTCCATTGTTAGCTTGTTTTGTGGGGTCCCAAACAAACCAAGCACTTCAGCCACAAATGTGGCACTGCTTGTTACTGGAGTGCTTGCTTTGTTAAACTGTACATGTACTTTTCAATATCGTACATAAGGGTGCTTGGGAGGGCCCAAGGACAATTCCATCTTGCACCACTTTTCTTTTCTGCCACTGCTGTGTGGCATTGTTTCCTAGATGTGCTATGAACTGCCGAGTGTTTGTGTCATTGCTCTGTTCCTTAGCATCCAGCCAGGTCGCTGCAGCCTTTGTTTGAAAGTGTATGAAAATAATATTGTAACCTGTGAGGTGGCCAAAATTGACTGTAAATGACTTGAAATTAGTGTTATTGAGGTTAATAATAATGTAGGGGGAAAAAAGAGCAAAATTATGTGAATTTAGCAAAAAATCTTTTTAAAATCATGATTGCGTCACAGCACAGCCTCCAACTTCTTGGCTATGAAAGTCCCAACTGGTCCAGGAGCCACTTTGTTCCTCACTTCCTGCATGACCTGAAAAGCTTCTGTCATTGGGAGAGTTGCTTCTTACAGCTTCTTGATTGCACATTCTAGGTGAGAAAATGTAGCCTTTATGTAGCTCAACTCCAGTACTGCTGGCATTGAGTGTAATGCTCTCTTTGCATCCTCAATGGCGACGGATTCACATTCATCTCTCTCATAGTTTTCTGCATAATACATTGAGACTGAGAGCCAGGCCCCCACCGTGTCACTACAGATTGTGGAGGGAAAGGTATCCATGGAAACTTCTCCCTGAATATAACGATTCAACTCAGAAAGATCTTCTTCACTGAAGAAATGATCTTGTTAAATACAGATTGCTGCTCCCGAATTGCTTCAGCCACTCAGTGGAGCCCATGTGCTAGACAGGTGATATGGAGCATGCCAGGTTTGAAAGCCTTCAAACACACACCCACTTTCAGCATGTAAGCTGCACATGAACAAGTGTAACTAATTCTGGTTTGACCTCTGGCTCCCTGACTTCGCTTCTGTTTGCTCCTTCGGTACCTTATTTGTTCACCTGGTTTGACCCTGCTCCGCATGACTGCACTTGTTCGCCATCTGCTTCACTGGTGGCTAACTTGGAGGGCCACGACATGCATGTCTATTGCAGCAAAACCCAAGCTCCCATGCGGGGCTCCCTGGTGAAGACCGGAGGCGTATTACACTCCACACATCCTAGCTTAGCAGCGCCAATACCAGCAAGAACCCTTCAGTTCTGGCAAGAATTCGTGACAGATATATACCTGGGGTAAATAAAAATAAACATTTTTAAAAATTAACCACCGTAAAATAACAATATACCATGGGGTTTGTCATTCAAGAGCCTGGAGGGCCTACTTTAAGTCATATGCCGACCGACATTTACAACTAGCAGAGGGAAGAAAAATTATGTAAAATACTAGTATACTTGCAACAAATGAACCTTCCTTTTTCTGACATAATTGACAATATATAACTTTTATACATATGTGACATCGCCACCGTGGTGGACAGTAGGTTCAATACACCGAAGTCAGAAATCAAATCACACAAAGTGATGCTGAAACTGCCTGCCTTCTTTTTCCACACATTTCCAACGTAAATTTATATAGTTTCAACTTAAGTAACAGAATTAGGTATTTTTAGCTTCTACAAGTCAAAATAGGTAATGTTAGGTTCTAACACCCAGATTAGGTCATTTTAGGTTCTATAGAAATTAATTGTTTATTCCCTGGTACATAAAACATAAAAGGAAACTGAAATTTTAAGTGTAATGGGAAAGGACTGGAATAGGTTAGAACCTAATAATCCTGGGCTTCGTAATAACCGATTGGCATGTGCTTTATCTAAGTGGTTAACAAACAAGGGGCTATGTCACTCACCGGACCGTGAGTGCCTCTTCCCGGACATTTAGGAACCGTGGTCGTCCTCCATCCTGAGGGTCTGCGCATGCGCAGCCCTTTCCTATACTTCAGTGTATGTCCCTTTAACTCAATAGGCAGATCAGGCAACACTCCCTATATTAAGCACCTGTGGTCAACACCACGTTGCCTGATCTTGGAGTCTCATTCCCCATGAGCCTCTGAAGGTGTTCCTGTGTTTCCTCGTGTATTCAGCGCTGCTGATTCCTGTGGTTTCCAAACCACTTCTACCTCTGTGGTTTCCAAACCACTTCTACCATCAACTGTATCATCGTGACTGTGAGCTGATTCCTATCCGCTGCCTCCGTGCACTACAGTCTTCTATACCACTTCAACGCTATTATATTCCATTGTGACTGTTTGCTGATTCCTATCCGCTGCCTCCGTGCACTACAGTCTCCTATACCACTTCAACGCTATTATATTCCATAGTGACTGTTTGCTGATTCCTATCCGCTGCCTCCGTGCACTACAGCCTTCTCTCCTTATCCACTCACCTGTTCATCATCAAGTCTGTGAGCTGATTCCTAGCCGCTGCCTCCGTGCACTGCAGTCTCCAGCTTGCAACTCGCCTGTGTTCATCATCGTGACTGTGAGCCGATTCCTATCCGCTGCCTCCGTTCACTACAGCCTCCAGCTGGCAACTCGCCTGTGTTCATCATCGTGACTGTGAGCTGATTCCTATCCGCTGCCTCCGTGCACTACAGCCTCCAGCTGGCAACTCGCCTGTGTTCATCATCGTGACCGTGAGCTGATTCCTATCCGCTGCCTCCGTGCACTACAGCCTCCAGCTGGCAACTCGCCTGTGTTCATCATCGTGACTGCTAGCTGATTCCTATCCGCTGCTCCTGTGCACGTCAGCCTCATCTCATCTCTCCCGTGGGTCCGCAGAGTCCTGCTGCCGCTGCCAGTCCTATCGTCCATCTACTGCTGATCCGCTCTCCACGCCTTCCTGTTTCCCCTGGTCTCTACCCTCCTGTCAGCATTGGATTCGTATCTCATCAGCTACTCCTCTGCTAGATCATCTCCATTCTCCTGGGTCCTCCATGAGTCCAGTTCCATGTTTTACTGATTCCTGTGGATTCGTGCCCCTGTTGGTCTACTTACCTGTGCGCTGCACCTACTAGACTCCTGCCTCTTACATCCAGGGACTTCTCATCCTGTCGGCCTCCTGCCGCCCAGGTATCACTGCACTCCTATCTGACTGCCTTCTGAACCACGGTATGCATACTTCTCATTGACTGTGCTGGTGTATTGCATATCTTGCTGGACTGTGTTGGTTCTCCTCTGGAGTCTGCAATCCGCTGAGTCTTTTGCCATCATTGACTGTGTTACCTTGTGCTGGATTACTTCAGAGACTTCCTACATTTGCAGACCTGTTCAGTCATTTATATATATTGTGCATATTACTGTGGATCGTGTTTAATGTGCCCGTGTACATCCTGTGTTGCAGTCTCTCCCCGTACACCTCCTCACATATATTTTCAGTGGTACAACTTGCTGAAGGCAGACCACTGATTCCTGTTCCGGTATCACCTGTTCCATTCCTCTCACATAGCAGTGGTACAACTTGCTACCGCAGACCACTGACTTCCCGGATACCTCCACTTGGATGCCATTCCTTCACTCAGACAGCGGTACCACTTGCTATCCGCAGACCGCTGACTCTCATCACCTCCTCGTTTCTGTTGGACATTCCTCCTCACTATAGCAGTGGTACAACTTGCTAACGCAGACCACTGACTACCTCCACTTGCCCTTGTCCATACAGTTCCTCGTGTATTATTACCTCCATATTACCAGTGCTGCTAGTCATAGACTTTCCTGAGCATCTCATCATCTACTATTGCCTGTTCCGTGATCACCCTGCTACCAGAGTACACTATTACCATCTACATTGCTCTGGTAAGCTTACCACCTGGTGATCCCTGGGTAAAGACTCCTAGTGCCCGTGACAGTAAGATCAGGCCATGACAGACCCAGATACGGAACCTACCGCCAAAGAGATGCTGCAGCATCTGGTCAGCCGTGTGGAGCAACAGGATGCCCGCCAACAGCTGTTACTTCAGTGTTATCAGTCATTAACCTCCCAAGGAACATCTGGACAGACTGTGACAGCTACTCCTGAGGCTTCTGTGCTTTCCTCCGTTTCCCCAGTGCCATCCCAGGTGTCTACAGCTTCCACGCTTCACCTGCCTACTCCGTCAAAGTACGATGGAGACCCCAAAACTTGTAGGGGTTTCCTTAACCAATGTTCAGTCCATTTTGAGCTCCAACCTCAAAATTTTTCTACCCATCGTTCCAGAGTGGCCTATCTTATCTCTTTGTTTTCAGGACAAGCCCTGGCTTGGGCCTCCCCTCTGTGGGAGAGAAATGATCCTATATTGCAAGATAGTGCCAAATTCATTTCTACATTTCGAAGTGTGTTCGATGAACCAGGTCGTGTGACCTCCGCTGCTTCCAGCATCCTCCGCCTACGACAAGGACCTCATACAGTAGGCCAGTACGTCATTCAATTTAGGATCTTAGCCTCTGAACTTCAGTGGAACACTGAAGCCCTAGTTGCCGCCTTCTGGCAGGGGCTCTCCGATAAAATTAAAGATGCACTGACTACTCAAGAGTTTCCTTCGTCACTTGAAGATTTGATCTCTCTTTGCCATCGTGTTGATATGAGATTTCGTGAAAGGGAGGCTGAGAAAACAACTTCTGCTAAAGCACCTCTTCGTTCTAACCCTCAATTTCGTCCAGTTTCACCCTCTGTGATTCCCATGGAGATAGGACGTTCCAAATTATCTTCCGAGGAGAGAAAACGAAGAGTAAAGAATAGACTCTGTATCTATTGTGCTGATTCCACTCATATTCTCAGCTCCTGCCCTAAGAGATCGGGAAATGCCAGGCCCTAACTAGTTCTGGAGAGGTGAAGTTAGGGTCCCTGGAGTCCTCTCCATCTTCCATGAAATCTAAAGTCTGCGCTTTTGATGTTACGATTTCCTCTGCTACCAAAACCTTTGAGTCACAGGCATTAATTGATTCCGGAGCAGCAGGAAATTTTATTTCCAAATCATTAGTAAATCAATGGTCTCTACCAGTGATTACCTTAAAAACACCCATTACTGTGACGGCTATAGATGGATCACGTCTCATCAACGGTCTCATCACTCAGAGTACGTCTCCAGTAACACTTCAGATTGGTGCCCTGCATCATGAAGTAATATCGTTTTTAATCCTTCCTGTTACGACAAGTCCGATTGTCTTAGGCCTTCCATGGCTTCAGTGTCACTCTCCCCAGATTGACTGGCGCACCCCTCAAGTCACGTCTTGGGGGCCTGAATGTCACCATCGTTGCCTTTCCCAAGTTATTCCTCTCAAAGTACAGCAATCTTCCATCTCATCTACCTCACCGGGACTCCCTCCTCAATATGCTTCATTTACCGATGTGTTTGATAAAGCTCAGTCTGAACGCCTTCCTCCTCATCGTTCTTGGGATTGTCCGATCGACCTTCTACCTGGCAAGACTCCCCCCAGGGGCCGGGTCTATCCACTCTCGTTACCTGAGACTCAAGCTACATCTGAGTATATACAGGAGAACCTCCAGCGTGGGTTTATTCGACCTTCCACCTCTCCCGCTGGAGCTGGGTTCTTCTTCGTCAAAAAGAAGGATGGATCATTACGCCCTTGCATAGATTTTCGTGGACTCAATGCCATTACTATCAAGAATCGGTATCCCATTCCGCTGATCACTGAGCTATTCGATCGCATCAAGGGAGCCCGTATTTTTACTAAGTTGGATCTTCGTGGTGCCTACAATTTAATCAGAATCCGTTCCGGTGACGAATGGAAGACAGCGTTTAACACCAGAGACGGGCATTACGAATATCTGGTAATGCCTTTCGGGCTGTGTAATGCCCCCGCTGTTTTTCAAGGCTTCATCAATGAGATCTTTCGGGACTTATTATATGTATGTGTCGTCATCTACCTGGACGACATATTGATCTTTTCCCAGGACCTGCCTTCTCACCACCAACATGTGGCAGAAGTCCTCTCCAGGCTACGAAAAAATTCATTGTTCTGTAAATTAGAAAAATGTTCATTCGAATTGCCCCAGATTCCATTCTTGGGGTATATAGTTTCCGGAGTTGGCCTGAAGATGGATCCAGACAAGGTGAATGCTGTACTACATTGGCCCCAGCCAACTACTCTTCGTGCTATTCAGCGTTTTTTAGGTTTTGCCAATTACTATAGACGCTTCATTCAAGACTTTTCTTCCATTGCATCTCCTATTGTGGCCCTGACTCGAAAAGGGGCTAATCCTAAGCAATGGTCGCCTGAGGCTCTTCAAGCCTTTCAAACACTCAAAGAGTCCTTCTCTTCGGCTCCAATCCTTCGACAGCCTGATGTGACACTCCCCTTCTTTCTAGAAGTAGATGCCTCTAATGTGGGCTTGGGAGCTTGTCACTCACCGGACTGTGAGTGCTTCTTCCCGGACTATTAGGAACCGTGGACGTCCTCTATCCTGAGGGACTGCGCATGCGCAGCCCTTTCCAAACCTTCAGTGTATGTTCCTTTAACTTAATTGGCAGATCAGGCAACCTCCCTATATTAAGCACCTGTGGTCAACACCACGTTGCCTGATCTTGGAGTCTCATTCCCCATGAGTCTCTGAAGGTGTTCCTGTGTTTCCTTGTTCATTCAGCCCTGCTGATTCCTGTGGTTTCCAAACCACTTCTACCTCTGTGGTTTCCAAACCACTTCTGCTACTGTGGTTCCTATACCACTTCTACCATCTACTGTATCATCGTGACTGTGAGCTGATTCCTATCCGCTGCCTCCGTGCACTACAGTCTTCTAATCACTTCAACTCTACCATGTATCATTGGGACTGTTAGCTGATGCCTATCCGCTGCCTCCGTGCATTACAGGCTTCAACCACATCCACTCACCTGTTCATGATTGTGACTGCCAGCTGATTCCTATCCGCTGCCTCCGTGCACTACAGGCTTCAACCTGCAACTCGTCGGTGTTTCATCATCGTGACTGCTAGCTGATTCCTATCCGCTGCCTCCGTGCACTACAGTCTTCAACCTGCAACCCGTCTGTGTTTCATCGCGACTGTTTAACTGATTCCTATCCGCTGCCTCTGTGCGCTTCAGTCTTCAGTCCTTGTCAACTCTACCGTGTTTCCTTGAGTCTGCTGCCACTATTGCTACCCGCTACTCTCCGTGATCATCTGTTCCAGTTCAACTCTGCTCCGGTGTCCCATCGTTACTGCACCTGCTGGTTGCTATTGGTTACCTCCGTGTTCCCGCAGAGACCCGCTGCTGTTACTTCTCAGCGCTACTCATCCATCTACTGCTGATCCGCTCTCCACGCCTTCCTGTGTTCCCTGCTGGTCTACCTACCTGTGCGCTGCACCTGCTAGACCCCTGCTTCACCCATCCAGGGACTGGTATCCTGCTGGCCTCCTGCCCTTCAGGTATCTCTGCACTCCTGTCTGACTGCCTTCTCCTGAACCACGGTATGCATACTTCCCATTGACTGTGCTGTGTATTGCATACCTTGCTGGACTGTGTTGGTTCTCCTCTGGAGTGTACTATCCGCTGAGTCTATTGCCATCATTGACTGTGTTATCTCATGCCGGATTACTTCAAGAGACTTTCTATATTGGCAGTGTTGTTCAGTCATTTATACATTTATATTGTGCATATTACTGTGGATCAAAGTCAAGGTGCCCGTGTATATATTGTGTTGCAGTCTCTCCCCGTGCACCTCCTCACATATATATTCAGTAGTACCACTTGCTAGTGGCAGACCACTGACTCCTGTTTACAGTTTCACCTGTTCCAGTATCCTCTCACATAGCAGTGGTACAACTTGCTAACGCAGACCACTGACTCCCCGGATACCTCCACTTGGATTCCATTCCTTCACTCAGACAGCGGTACAACTTGCTATCCGCAGACCGCTGACTCTCATCACCTCCTCGTTTCTGTTGGACATTCCTCCTCACTATAGCAGTGGTACAACTTGCTACCGCAGACCACTGACTACCTTCACGTGTCCTTTGTCCATACAGTTCCTCGTGTATTACTACCTCCATATTGCCAGTGCTGCTAGTCATAGACTTTCCTGAGCATCTCATCATCTGCTATTTCCTGTTCCGTGATCACCCTGCTACCAGAGTACCATATTACCACCTATACTGCTCTGGTAAGCCTATCACCTGGTGATCCCTGGGTAAAGACTCCTAGTGCCCGTGACAGTAAGATCAGGCCATGACAGACCCAGATACGGAACCTACTGCTAAAGAGATGCTGCAGCATCTGGTCAGCCGTGTGGAGCAACAGGATGCTCGCCAACAGCTGTTACTTCAATGTTACCAATCGTTAACCTCCCAAGGAACATCTGGACAGACTGTTACAGCTAGTATTGAAGCTCCTGTGCTTTCCTCCGTTTCCCCAGTGCCATCCCAGGTGTCTACAGCTCCTACGCTTCACCTGCCTACTCCGTCAAAATATGACGGGGACCCCAAAACTTGTAGAGGTTTCCTTAACCAATGTTCAGTCCATTTTGAACTCCAACCTCAAAATTTTTCTACCCATCGTTCCAGAGTGGCCTATCTTATCTCATTGTTTTCTGGACAAGCCCTGGCTTGGGCCTCCCCCCTGTGGGAAAGAAACGATCCAATTCTACAAGATAGTGCCAAATTCATTTCCACGTTCCGAAGTGTGTTCGATGAACCAGGTCGTGTGACCTCCGCTGCTTCCAGCATTCTTCGTTTGCGACAAGGCTCCCATACAGTAGGACAGTATGTCATTCAATTTAGGATCTTAGCCTCTGAACTTCAGTGGAACACTGAAGCATTAGTTGCCGCCTTCTGGCAGGGGCTCTCCGATAAAATTAAAGATGCACTGACTACTCAAGAGCTTCCTTCGTCACTAGAAGATTTGATCTCTCTTTGCCATCGTGTAGATATGAGATTTCGTGAAAGAGAGTCTGAGAAAACAACGGCTGTCAAAGCACCTCTTCGTTCAAACCCTCAATTTCGTCCAGCTCCATCCTCTGCGATTCCCATGGAGATAGGACGTTCCAAATTATCTTCAGAGGAGAGGAAACGAAGAGTAAAGAATAGACTCTGTATCTATTGTGCTGATTCCACGCATATGCTCAGCTCTTGCCCTAAGAGATCGGGAAATGCCAGGCCCTAACTAGTTCTGGAGAGGTGAAGTTAGGGTCCCTGGAGTCCTCTCCATTGTCTATGAAATCTAAAGTCTGCGCTTTTGATGTTACGATTTCCTTTGCTACCAAATCCTTTGAGTCACAGGCATTGATTGATTCTGGAGCAGCAGGAAATTTCATTTCTAAATCACTAGTGAATCAATGGTCCCTACCAGTGATCACTTTAAAAACACCCATTACTGTGACGGCTATAGATGGATCACGCCTCATCAATGGTCTCATCACCCAGAGTACGTCTCCAGTAACCCTTCAGATTGGTGTACTACACCATGAAGAAATTTCGTTTTTAATTCTTCCAGTTACGACAAGTCCGATTGTCTTAGGCCTTCCATGGCTTCAGTGTCACTCTCCCCAGATTGACTGGCGCACCCCTCAAGTTACGTCTTGGGGGTCTGAATGTCACCATCGTTGTCTCTCTCAAGTTATTCCTCTTAAAGTACAGCGATCTTCCATCTCATCTTCCTCCCCGGGACTCCCTCCTCAGTATGCTTCATTTGCCGATGTGTTTGATAAAGCTCAGTCTGAACGTCTTCCTCCTCATCGTTCTTGGGATTGTCCGATCGACCTTCTACCTGGCAAGACTCCTCCCAGGGGTCGGGTCTATCCTCTCTCGTTACCTGAAACTCAAGCCACATCTGAGTACATACAGGAGAATCTCCAGCGTGGGTTCATTCGACCTTCCACCTCTCCCGCTGGAGCTGGGTTCTTCTTCGTCAAAAAGAAGGATGGATCATTACGCCCTTGTATAGATTTTCGTGGACTCAACGCCATTACTATCAAGAATCGGTATCCCATTCCGCTGATCACTGAGCTATTTGATCGCATCAAGGGAGCTCGGATATTTACTAAGTTGGATCTTCGTGGTGCTTACAATTTAATTAGAATCCGTTCCGGTGACGAATGGAAGACCGCGTTTAACACCAGAGATGGGCATTACGAATATTTAGTAATGCCCTTCGGGCTGTGTAATGCCCCCGCTGTTTTCCAGGGTTTCATCAATGAGATCTTTCGGGACTTATTATATGTATGTGTCGTTGTCTACCTAGACGACATATTGATCTTCTCACAGGACCTGCCTTCTCATCACCAACATGTGGCAGAGGTCCTCTCCAGACTACGGAAAAACTCGTTGTTCTGTAAATTGGAAAAATGTTCATTCGAGTTACCCCAGATTCCATTCTTGGGGTATATAGTTTCCGGAGTTGGCCTGAAGATGGATCCAGACAAAGTAAATGCTGTACTACATTGGCCTCAGCCAACTACTCTTCGTGCCATCCAGCGTTTCTTAGGTTTTGCCAATTACTATAGACGCTTCATTCAAGACTTTTCATCCATTGCATCTCCCATTGTGGCCCTAACTCGGAAAGGGGCTAATACTAAGCAATGGTCATTTGAGGCTCTCCAAGCCTTTCAAATCCTCAAAGAGGCCTTCTCATCTGCTCCCATTCTGCGACAGCCTGATGTGACACTCCCCTTCTTCCTAGAAGTAGATGCCTCTAATGTGGGCTTAGGAGCTATTCTCTCCCAACGCTCGGAGCAACAAAAATTACATCCTTGTGCCTTCTACTCTCGGGGTCTTCTGCCCGCAGAGAAAAATTATACTATCGGGGACAAGGAGTTGCTGGCCATCAAAGCTGCATTAGAGGAATGGAGATACTTGTTGGAAGGAGCTCGCCATCCGGTGACGATCTTCACGGATCATAAGAACTTGTCATATTTGCAATCTGCTCAATGCTTGAACCCTCGTCAAGCAAGATGGTCTCTTTTCTTTTCCCGTTTTGAATTAATTATAACCTTCAAACCAGCCGCTAAGAACAAGAAAGCTGACGCTTTATCTCGAGCTTTTGTGACGTCCTCTGATGTAGAAGAGGTTCCCAACCATGCTATTCTAGACCCCAAATGTATTTCTCTGGCTGCTTCATCCACCAAAATGCTACCATTTGGGAAGACCCTCGTGCCTCCTACTCTGAGGAGGAAAATCCTTTCGTGGTTCCATGCCTCTCGTTTTTCTGGACACGCCGGTGAACACAAGACCTTTGAGATTCTCTCTCGAAGTTACTGGTGGCCTTCAATGAGGAGAGACGTCAAAGAGTTTATTGCTTCCTGTGATTTATGTTCTCAGTTCAAATCCTCCCGCAGAACTCCAGCAGGGTTGCTGCGACCACTACCCATTCCGTCCAAGCCTTGGACCCATATTAGTATGGATTTCGTTACTGATTTGCCACCAAGTAAGAATCACAATACTATTTGGGTAGTGGTAGACAGATTTTCGAAGATGGCTCATTTCGTCCCTCTGTCCGGTTTACCTTCCTCGTCTACTCTGGCTGAACATTTCATTAAAGAAATCTTCCGCATCCATGGATGTCCGTCTGAGATTGTGTCAGATAGAGGAGTACAATTCGTTTCCAGATTCTGGCGGGCCCTTTGTAAAACCTTGGGCATACGATTAGCACTCTCATCGTCTTACCATCCGCAATCTAACGGACAAACGGAACGAGTCAATCAAGATCTTGAGACTTTTATTAGGATGTTCTCTTCAGCCAACCAAGACAACTGGGTAGAATTGCTCCCTTGGGCTGAATTCGCCCATAACAACATGTACCATGAGTCATCATCCAAAACTCCATTCTTTGTGGTCTACGGTCACCATCCGTCTTTTCCGGAATTTCCTGCCCTCCCGCCCACCCAAGTTCCTGCTGTGGAGACTGCTTGTCAGACCTTCAAAAATATCTGGTCTCAGGTCAAAACCTGTTTAAAGAAGACATCTAACAAATATAAGTCTTTCGCAGATAAGAAGAGGCGGGCTATTCCACCACTAAAAATTGGAGATCGTGTCTGGTTATCTACCAAAAATATTCGTTTGAAGGTTCCATCTATGAAATTCGCCCCTCGTTTTATTGGTCCATATAGGATCATTCAAGTTATCAATCCAGTATGTGTTAAACTTCTTCTTCCTAAGAATCTTCGGATTTCCAATGCCTTCCATGTGTCCTTGCTCAAACCTCTCATCATCAACCGTTTCTCGACTCCTTCCTCAGCACCGCAGCCAGTTCAAGTTCATCAGGAGGAGGATTTCGAGATTACTGAGGTATTGGATGCAAAAATTTCGCGAGGAGTCCTCCGTTTCCTCGTTCATTGGAAGGGCTTTGGTCCTGAAGAGCGTTCATGGATCAAAGCTGAAGATCTTAATGCTCCTGCCCTTCTGAAGAAGTTTTATTCCAAAAATCCGGACAAGCCCGGTTCCAGGCGTTCTGTGCCCACCTTTAAAAGGGGGGGTACTGTCACTCACCGGACTGTGAGTGCTTCTTCCCGGACTATTAGGAACCGTGGACGTCCTCTATCCTGAGGGACTGCGCATGCGCAGCCCTTTCCAAACCTTCAGTGTATGTTCCTTTAACTTAATTGGCAGATCAGGCAACCTCCCTATATTAAGCACCTGTGGTCAACACCACGTTGCCTGATCTTGGAGTCTCATTCCCCATGAGTCTCTGAAGGTGTTCCTGTGTTTCCTTGTTCATTCAGCCCTGCTGATTCCTGTGGTTTCCAAACCACTTCTACCTCTGTGGTTTCCAAACCACTTCTGCTACTGTGGTTCCTATACCACTTCTACCATCTACTGTATCATCGTGACTGTGAGCTGATTCCTATCCGCTGCCTCCGTGCACTACAGTCTTCTAATCACTTCAACTCTACCATGTATCATTGGGACTGTTAGCTGATGCCTATCCGCTGCCTCCGTGCATTACAGGCTTCAACCACATCCACTCACCTGTTCATGATTGTGACTGCCAGCTGATTCCTATCCGCTGCCTCCGTGCACTACAGGCTTCAACCTGCAACTCGTCGGTGTTTCATCATCGTGACTGCTAGCTGATTCCTATCCGCTGCCTCCGTGCACTACAGTCTTCAACCTGCAACCCGTCTGTGTTTCATCGCGACTGTTTAACTGATTCCTATCCGCTGCCTCTGTGCGCTTCAGTCTTCAGTCCTTGTCAACTCTACCGTGTTTCCTTGAGTCTGCTGCCACTATTGCTACCCGCTACTCTCCGTGATCATCTGTTCCAGTTCAACTCTGCTCCGGTGTCCCATCGTTACTGCACCTGCTGGTTGCTATTGGTTACCTCCGTGTTCCCGCAGAGACCCGCTGCTGTTACTTCTCAGCGCTACTCATCCATCTACTGCTGATCCGCTCTCCACGCCTTCCTGTGTTCCCTGCTGGTCTACCTACCTGTGCGCTGCACCTGCTAGACCCCTGCTTCACCCATCCAGGGACTGGTATCCTGCTGGCCTCCTGCCCTTCAGGTATCTCTGCACTCCTGTCTGACTGCCTTCTCCTGAACCACGGTATGCATACTTCCCATTGACTGTGCTGTGTATTGCATACCTTGCTGGACTGTGTTGGTTCTCCTCTGGAGTGTACTATCCGCTGAGTCTATTGCCATCATTGACTGTGTTATCTCATGCCGGATTACTTCAAGAGACTTTCTATATTGGCAGTGTTGTTCAGTCATTTATACATTTATATTGTGCATATTACTGTGGATCAAAGTCAAGGTGCCCGTGTATATATTGTGTTGCAGTCTCTCCCCGTGCACCTCCTCACATATATATTCAGTAGTACCACTTGCTAGTGGCAGACCACTGACTCCTGTTTACAGTTTCACCTGTTCCAGTATCCTCTCACATAGCAGTGGTACAACTTGCTAACGCAGACCACTGACTCCCCGGATACCTCCACTTGGATTCCATTCCTTCACTCAGACAGCGGTACAACTTGCTATCCGCAGACCGCTGACTCTCATCACCTCCTCGTTTCTGTTGGACATTCCTCCTCACTATAGCAGTGGTACAACTTGCTACCGCAGACCACTGACTACCTTCACGTGTCCTTTGTCCATACAGTTCCTCGTGTATTACTACCTCCATATTGCCAGTGCTGCTAGTCATAGACTTTCCTGAGCATCTCATCATCTGCTATTTCCTGTTCCGTGATCACCCTGCTACCAGAGTACCATATTACCACCTATACTGCTCTGGTAAGCCTATCACCTGGTGATCCCTGGGTAAAGACTCCTAGTGCCCGTGACAGAGCTATTCTCTCCCAACGCTCTGAACAGCAAAAATTCCATCCTTGTGCCTTCTATTCTCGGGGTCTTCTGCCCGCAGAGACGAATTATACTATCGGGGACAAGGAATTACTGGCTATCAAAGCTGCATTAGAGGAGTGGAGATACCTATTGGAAGGAGCTCGCCATCCGGTGACGATCTTCACGGATCATAAGAACTTGTCATATCTTCAGTCTGCCCAATGCTTGAACCCTCGCCAAGCAAGATGGTCTCTTTTCTTTTCCCGTTTCGAATTAATAATAACCTTCAAACCAGCTGCCAAGAACAAAAAAGCTGACGCTTTATCTAGAGCTTTTGTGACGTCCTCTGATATAGAAGAGGTTTCCAACCATACCATTCTAGACCCCAAATGTATCTCACTGGCTGCTTCATCCACCAAAACGCTACCATTTGGGAAGACTCTCGTGCCTCCTACTCTAAGGAGGAAAATCCTTTCGTGGTTCCATGCCTCTCGTTTTTCTGGACACGCCGGTGAACACAAGACCTTTGAGATGCTCTCTCGAAGTTACTGGTGGCCTTCAATGAGGAGAGACGTCAAAGAGTTCATTGCTTCCTGTGAATTATGTTCCCAATTCAAATCTTCCCGCAGAACTCCAGCAGGGTTGCTGCGACCACTACCCATTCCGTCCAAGCCGTGGACCCATATTAGTATGGATTTCGTTACTGACTTACCACCTAGTAAGAATCATAACACTATTTGGGTGGTGGTGGACAGATTTTCGAAGATGGCTCATTTCGTCCCTCTGTCTGGTTTGCCTTCCTCGTCTATCCTGGCTGAACATTTCATTAAAGAGATCTTCCGCATCCATGGATGTCCGTCTGAGATTGTGTCAGATAGAGGAGTACAATTCGTTTCCAGATTCTGGCGAGCCCTTTGTAAAACCTTGGGCATACGATTAGCACTCTCATCTTCTTACCATCCGCAATCTAACGGACAGACTGAGCATGTCAATCAAGATCTTGAGACTTTTATAAGGATGTTCTCTTCAGCCAATCAAGACAACTGGGTAGAGTTGCTTCCTTGGGCCGAATTCGCCCATAACAACATGTACCATGAGTCATCATCCAAAACTCCATTTTTTGTGGTCTACGGTCACCATCCGTCTTTTCCGGAATTTCCTGCCCTCCCGCCCACCCAAGTTCCAGTGGTGGAGACGGCCTGTCAGACCTTTAAAAATATCTGGTCTCAGGTCAAAACCTGTTTGAAGAAAACATCTATCAAATATAAATCTTTCGCAGATAAGAAGAGGCGGGCTATTCCACCACTAAAAATTGGAGATCGTGTCTGGTTATCTACTAAAAACATTCGTTTGAAGGTCCCATCTATGAAATTCGCCCCTCGTTTTATTGGTCCATATAGGATCATTCAAGTAATCAATCCAGTATGTGTGAAACTTCTTCTTCCTAAGAATCTTCGGATTTCTAATGCCTTCCATGTGTCCTTACTCAAGCCTCTTATTTTCAACCGTTTTTCAAAACCTCCCTCAGCTCCGCAGCCAGTTCAAGTTCATCAGGAGGAGGATTTTGAAATTACTGAGGTACTAGACGCAAAAATTTCGCGAGGAGTACTCCGTTTCCTCGTTCATTGGAAGGGCTTTGGTCCTGAGGAGCGCTCTTGGATCAAAGCTGAAGATCTTAATGCTCCTGCCCTTTTGAAGAAGTTTTATTCCAAAAATCCGGACAAGCCCGGTTCCAGGCGTTCTGTGCCCACCTTTAAAAGGGGGGGTACTGTCACTCACCGGACCGTGAGTGCCTCTTCCCGGACATTTAGGAACCGTGGTCGTCCTCCATCCTGAGGGTCTGCGCATGCGCAGCCCTTTCCTATACTTCAGTGTATGTCCCTTTAACTCAATAGGCAGATCAGGCAACACTCCCTATATTAAGCACCTGTAGTCAACACCACGTTGCCTGATCTTGGAGTCTCATTCCCCATGAGCCTCTGAAGGTGTTCCTGTGTTTCCTCGTGTATTCAGCGCTGCTGATTCCTGTGGTTTCCAAACCACTTCTACCTCTGTGGTTTCCAAACCACTTCTACCATCAACTGTATCATCGTGACTGTGAGCTGATTCCTATCCGCTGCCTCCGTGCACTACAGTCTTCTATACCACTTCAACGCTATTATATTCCATTGTGACTGTTTGCTGATTCCTATCCGCTGCCTCCGTGCACTACAGTCTCCTATACCACTTCAACGCTATTATATTCCATTGTGACTGTTTGCTGATTCCTATCCGCTGCCTCCGTGCACTACAGTCTCCTATACCACTTCAACGCTATTATATTCCATAGTGACTGTTTGCTGATTCCTATCCGCTGCCTCCGTGCACTACAGCCTTCTCTCCTTATCCACTCACCTGTTCATCATCAAGTCTGTGAGCTGATTCCTAGCCGCTGCCTCCGTGCACTGCAGTCTCCAGCTTGCAACTCGCCTGTGTTCATCATCGTGACTGTGAGCCGATTCCTATCCGCTGCCTCCGTTCACTACAGCCTCCAGCTGGCAACTCGCCTGTGCTTATCATCGTGACTGTGAGCTGATTCCTATCCGCTGCCTCCGTGCACTACAGCCTCCAGCTGGCAACTCGCCTGTGTTCATCATCGTGACCGTGAGCTGATTCCTATCCGCTGCCTCCGTGCACTACAGCCTCCAGCTGGCAACTCGCCTGTGTTCATCATCGTGACTGCTAGCTGATTCCTATCCGCTGCTCCTGTGCACGTCAGCCTCATCTCATCTCTCCCGTGGGTCCGCAGAGTCCTGCTGCCGCTGCCAGTCCTATCGTCCATCTACTTCTGATCCGCTCTCCACGCCTTCCTGTTTCCCCTGGTCTCTACCCTCCTGTCAGCATTGGATTCGTATCTCATCAGCTACTCCTCTGATAGATCATCTCCATTCTCCTGGGTCCTCCATGAGTCCAGTTCCATGTTTTACTGATTCCTGTGGATTCGTGCCCCTGTTGGTCTACTTACCTGTGCGCTGCACCTACTAGACTCCTGCCTCTTACATCCAGGGACTTCTCATCCTGTCGGCCTCCTGCCGCCCAGGTATCACTGCACTCCTATCTGACTGCCTTCTGAACCACGGTATGCATACTTCTCATTGACTGTGCTGGTGTATTGCATATCTTGCTGGACTGTGTTGGTTCTCCTCTGGAGTCTGCAATCCGCTGAGTCTTTTGCCATCATTGACTGTGTTACCTTGTACTGGATTACTTCAGAGACTTCCTACATTTGCAGACCTGTTCAGTCATTTATATATATTGTGCATATTACTGTGGATCGTGTTTAATGTGCCCGTGTACATCCTGTGTTGCAGTCTCTCCCCGTACACCTCCTCACATATATTTTCAGTGGTACAACTTGCTGAAGGCAGACCACTGATTCCTGTTCCGGTATCACCTGTTCCATTCCTCTCACATAGCAGTGGTACAACTTGCTACCGCAGACCACTGACTTCCCGGATACCTCCACTTGGATGCCATTCCTTCACTCAGACAGCGGTACCACTTGCTATCCGCAGACCGCTGACTCTCATCACCTCCTCGTTTCTGTTGGACATTCCTCCTCACTATAGCAGTGGTACAACTTGCTAACGCAGACCACTGACTACCTCCACTTGCCCTTGTCCATACAGTTCCTCGTGTATTATTACCTCCATATTACCAGTGCTGCTAGTCATAGACTTTCCTGAGCATCTCATCATCTACTATTGCCTGTTCCGTGATCACCCTGCTACCAGAGTACACTATTACCATCTACATTGCTCTGGTAAGCTTACCACCTGGTGATCCCTGGGTAAAGACTCCTAGTGCCCGTGACAGGCTAACACATTGGGTTGCATTGACTGGGGCACATGGGGCTATATTTATACTTTGCTTACAACTATATTATGACATTGACATTGGGCACATTTACTTTGCATTATTTGATATGCTGGTCATTTGCTGGCCATTATTTTCTAGAGTGATTCTTTTTATGACTCTAAGGAAAGAGCACCACAGGAACATAGCAGGGACACAGTCTTATAAGATATACTCCTTGGTGATTATTTATTATTAAATGAGTTGCAGAATTTTTGGGCAACCCCTTCTCAGTATACCATAGCACAAAAGCTCTTACACTGCCGCCCGGCAATGTCCCGGGTTTTTGGACCTGGGATATTGCCATGTACAGAGCATCCCAGCTCATAAGACCCCGTTCACACTGCACCTTGGACCCAGGAAATTCCCGGGTCTACCCCGTTCATACTGAACCTGGGTCTGCCCTGGCAATAAGTGTGAGTCATCACAAGAGGAGCTTTATTGGCTGGCAAAGATGAGGTCATTTAAATCAGCTTCTTTCTGTAAGACCCGGGTTGGAAAACCTGGGTCGCACCATTCACACTGGTGGCTACCCGGGAATAATCCTGCAAAAGTCCCGGGTCTAATTTCCGGGTCATCGGACTTGGGTAGATGCAGGGAGCCCCCGTTTACACTGAGCCATGACTCGTTCATCGGAGATCTCCCCGGCAATATCAGGGTTTTTAGGTCAGTGTGAACGTGGTATAAGGAGCTTTATTGAATAGCTAAGGACAGATTTTATCTTCTAGTGTGGCCCAGTTTGTCATATGGGAGCAGGTTATAATGAGGGCGAGTTGTCCAACTCCAAAGTCTTTCAGTGTTAAAAGTATAAGCTTGGCAGGTGCAAGAAATGAGAATTACTCTTTTTCCAGTTGTGCTTGACAGTAATATAATGAATCATTATTATACACAAGTATAATATATACAGTATAGTATTTATGTAAAGGAAGCAAAAAATATGTAACCAATAAAAATAGAATTTTCTAGGGCATAGCAGAAAGGGAGACAAAGCAACGTGTCCAAGGTGACAGGGAGTCAACACTGAAATATAAATCAAATTATCTAGTAAATGTCACAGTCATTATATCTTTTTATATGCCGACTCCAAACAATAGAATTAAATTTAAATGACACACAATAGAAGTAATATGTTTTTCTTCAAAAGCGAAGTATCATTTAAAAAAGCTGCAACAAAAATTCTGGTCATGTAATTGAACAGTATACGTTTTCAGGCAATGGAGTACATTGAAAAAATACATGTGGGACATAAATAGTACTGACAAAATACCTACAAATAACTGTTATAAAAGTCTGGGAAGTACAGTATGCTGGAGGTATCCGTGTTCAACACTGGTAGTCTGGTTCCATGAGGCAATCTTATGTTGGGAGAGGTGTGTGCAGCGCAGATAAAAAGCAGAGGACAGATTCAATTCATCCACAAAGTGTTGCTGGATATTACTGCAGTGTCTGACTGCGCACACTTCCGGTTAGTATTTAATGTTATTTTTGCTTTCATGTCAATGAGCTGTGCGCAAAAACAAGCAAAGATCTCAGCAGGACATCGCCGTGAGTGTCTTTGCTGACTTTTCGGAAAGCACTTCACAGGATTGAATCCGCCCCACTGTGGTGCTCAACTCTGCAAATATTTAGGTCACACTTCTTTTACGAATGTCACTCATACTTGCCTACTCTCCCGGAATGTCCGGGAGACTCCGGAATTCCAGGTCTCCCAGACTCCCGGGAGAACAGGCAAGTCTTCCGCATCCTGTCCCCGACGGGTCTCAATGAAGCGATTCATAGAGAATCGCGTCATTTTGCAGATTTTTTCTGCCCTCTTCCGCCTTCCCACCACACCCCTCTGGGAGATACCTCAAAGTATGCAAGTATGATGTCACTACACCAATACATATACCTCCATTGCCCAATATACACAGTCCTCCTATTAACTGTGGCAGCGGCACTCCGCTTTCTTGCTGGGGCTATGCTCTGATAAGCAATCTATGACCCATCTGGAGCAACCTATATCAGCAGTAGCCCTCTTATCATGCTCCCAGTGCCCACACATTATAAAAATCTGTACCCAAAACATTATACAAGCAGTGCCACTAATAATAACAGTTTGTTTCAACCACATTATTCAAGCAGTGGCCTTAGAAACACATCTTAAAATGCAGAATTTTAACATCAGTGTACTTCTACTAATCAGAGCAGCTATGCCCACATAAAGCAGCGAACAGTCAAAACGCAGAAGCCACAACAAATGAGAAGAGAGCAATGGCCCATCAGAGGTGATGATAGTAGGTTGGTGACATCACTCAATCCCCAGGCTGTACTGTAGCCACTATGCATTTAGATAAGCCTTATAGATGAGTTTACAAGTGTGTTAAACCTGCTCTAGACGTATAGGAAAACACATTATAAGCGCTTGAAATGGAACAAGGGGCATTAAACAAGTGCCCTGCTGCATAACACAAGATAAACACACATAAAATTGCAAATATGTATTAACTGTGTTACTACAGTGATTCTTTCTCTGACAGCAGCCTAGGGGTGGAGATAGAGCAATGTGTACAGTATTTGATCAGAGGCTGTTGTTGCTGCAGTGTCCTCCAGTATTCTCCACAGTTTTAAAATATTGGGCTCAGCAGCAACTATAATGTAATGTGGGGTTACAAAAGGAAGAACACTTACCTAAATATGACAGTGAGTGAGGGTACGAAATAGCAATATTTTTATTTTTCCTATGCACTGGTTTAAAGCATAATAGAAAAAAAGAGTCATGGACTAAAATCTTCATTATGTGCAGAACCTTTCCATTTCTTGGGCATATTAAAAATAGCTTCAGACAATGTTTCTAATCTACTAGATGGTATCTTAAGAG
The DNA here is from genome assembly GCF_038048845.1 of Mixophyes fleayi. Taxonomy (NCBI): domain Eukaryota; kingdom Metazoa; phylum Chordata; class Amphibia; order Anura; family Limnodynastidae; genus Mixophyes; species Mixophyes fleayi. The sequence goes on along the minus strand of NC_134410.1, from coordinate 47,132,540 downwards.
ACTTGTTCCTTATCGAAAGTATTGGGTGCATGCTGTCAATCACCCAGGTCAGTGCAAAAGAGTGGTCTGGGCATGGGACTTTGGGCACCCTTTCACACAAGATTATGGTGACCCATCTGCTCCCCACCTGTGATCCACAAGGTCCCTTGGGGGAAGGGTCCTTGAGCCCACCTTATCTGCAAGGCTAAGGTGGGTCCATTTTCCCTGAGGTTTGCCACAGCTCCGCTCAGAGACAAAAATCTACCCCAAGAGTGGGACGGGAGCCACTTGCCAAAAAGCAGAGAAGACTGGAATAGACTTATTGTTGATGGTGACCCTTTAGTATGGCTTCCTCCTTATCACTCTTGACCAAATTATACTACATATATTGTCATACTGATGTGATCTTGAAACTAAAGGACTCTAAATATATGATATTGTTTACAATGGACAATACTTTATTTGTACCTTATCATATATGTCATCTTATGTCAGATTGTCAACTTTTCTTCTTATTGATAACCACATTATTATAAGTTTTACTTGTTTACCAGTCTCACCCTCAATTGACTTGACTAAAAGAAGTAACGGTGGAAGCGACACACCGATGGCAAAACATGTTTGATAATTTATAAAATTGTTTATATTTCTTTACTTTTCTACAATTACGTCTTTATCTTATTTTTTCTTCATCCCCACTCATTATTACTTATTGGATCCATTACACGGATAGATATACCGACCTACTTTATCTGCTATATTTATATATTTATCCTATCTTATCTTTATTCTCACTCAGTATTACCTATTGGAACCACTATATAGTTTGCTAATATCCTAACATATAGCGCCACACATCTATCATTATCCACACCCATTATTACCTATATCGACACCCTCGCTTCTCTTTTTTACATTCACAACTTTATCTTATTTCCCACACACCTTACCTATATGATATGTTATTACTTAACATATTCTTAGCTCACTGTTTTATATTCCCTATATATCACGACACCATGTCTTTGTCCCTACCCCTCCCCCACCTCCGCCACTACAATCTTTATTCTTCTGCCACCTCTATCTACCTCTCCACCATTCCCATCCTTCTACAACCATTCCTTTCCTCCTATTTTACAATGCTGCCTATACACCCTTCTCTTCCTTTCCTGTAATAATTTTATCCACAATTTCCCTCTTGCCCCCCCTTTCTTATCCCCCTGCTCTCCTTCTGCAACCACCTTTCCCTTTCTCCCTCTCAACTACCTGAATTGCTCTTTTCACTTCACCAGTCCTAACATTACACATTTCTTCCATTACTCACACATATATTCCTCTACCTCATATAATCTAGACTATCATACCCCCAACTCCTGACCATCGACAACAACACATATCTCCAGTGCAACACCATCCCAAACGTTGATCTACAGGATTGGTACCCCCTGAAGCGCTCCACAGCTACAAATGGATAAGTCACTCTTAATTAAGCCCCACTGATTATTTATCTTCGTCACACCCAGTAGTTTCCTGAGATACTGGGGCTACTTTCCTGCTACTCCCTTTATGTGCCACAATATGGGCTTGTTTTTCGGGGTTTAGTCTTGGAAGTTTCTTTTAGGATTACACTGCTGGTAAAACAGATATATCACTAAGGGCTGACATCCCACCCCAGCATCAGACAAAATTCCCCTTTTTCCTCCGAGCTATTTCTTTTTCAGCTCAAACCAGAAAACCTGAAATAATGACACAGACACAAAGTTTTACTTTTGGCGCCCCAAGCTCACAGCTTTAATTACTATAAACCAAAAATGGTGGCAACGAAACAAGATGCAGTAACAGCTACCAGTCAATACCAAACAATAAATAAGGGATGGCCAGTCTGCTCGGAACTCTGGCGCTGCTTTAAAGATGTCAGAAAGACTCCGCCCTTTCTGGCCTCAGAGGCGCGCTTCCACAAATGATACCCCGGGCACCTACACGAGTTACCCTGAAGAGATAGGAGCGAAAGGGGAAGACTACTGCGGCCGATATAACACTTGCGCCCATGTATAGACCGCTGGCTGCACTGCTTTCCCGCAGACTGTGCCTCGCCTATATTAGGAGAGAAAACATGTCAATAAAAACACATGATGTCAGTGAATCAAACTACAGCATACTTAGGGAGGGAAATCCGGAAAAAAGAGAGGGAACTTTCTGTGACCCTATGCTTTTAAAGACTTCTTAACTCCACCCCACGAAATTCTATTGGACATTTCAAAGCTCCTGTGAAAAAAGGTTAACCCCTAATGATAAGTGCTGAAGTAAAAATGCAAACCCAGCTTTTAACATCATTCATCCCCATTTGGGTCCTCATTTTTCTTAAAATTGACTGGTACTTGGTGTCTTGGATTTTGAGGCCAGTGCTAACATTAATTTAATATGTACACATCAAATACTCTCAGTGACATGAGATCATTACCGATCTGCAGGTTTCAATGTATGTCCCAATATGGCCACAGTACAACTCATACAAGCTAATATGCTGTTTAAAATACACAATGCATTGGAGACAGTCATTTTGAGGTCTGAACCAATACGTACTGCACAATTGTTGAGGTAGTAATGTTAGTTTGTATTGAAAATGACAAGTTAGGAAAGAAAACTAACCACCTTGTATAGAGTCCTTAGCCAATAGTTAACATGGAACTATGAATTATTAAACTACATGTCTACATTTTAATAATTCCTTTACTTGCTTAGCTTGAAAATAGAGTGAATCAGGGCAGAACATTTCCGTTTTTAGACAATTCTCACAGTTCCTCCTAAAGAATGGCTTCCACCATGGTATTTAGGCAACATGTAAACTTTAAAGAGTATATTTATTTGTATGAGCTGTACTGATACTATGTTGGAACACATATTGGAACCTGCAAATAAGAAATGATCTCTATTAAAAACATAATTTTCTATGTCATACTATGATTCCTTGTTATTCTATGCTTCTATTTTCTTTGTTATACCACTCCACCAGATTAAAACTCTGCTGTTTCTTTGGATTAGAGGTGCATCATCATACGTTATGAGCTTGTACGAGGTATGTATATTAAATAACGAGACTGATTAAATAACTCACCTTTATTTATTGGTATTACAAATTTGATGTTCGCCCCCTTCAATATGCTCCCCGTTTGCACTACTACATCTCTGTAGTCTTGTTTTCCACTGGTCGAAGGCATGTAGCAAATCAATTTCTGTCACTTGTTTCAACATATCTGCCGTTTTCTTCTTTACAGCATCAACTTACTCAAAATGTGTCCCTTTAAGCACTGATTTAACTTTTGGGAAAGATAAAAATCACAAGGTGCTAAATCGGGGAAATATGGAGGATGTTCAAGTGTAGTAATGTGTTTGTCGGTCAAAAACAAAACAGAAAATGTGTGAGCAGGCGCATTGTCCTAGTGAAAAAATAAACCAATTTTCCACAGTTGCGGCCGTTTCTTTCTGACTCTTTCTCTCAACTTTTATTAATGCTGATTAACTGTTGTGCCTTCTGGAACCCATTCTTCCAAAATTACACCCTTGATATCGAAAAAAACAATGAGCATTGCTTTGAATTTTGACTTGCTTTTACAAGCTTTTTTCATTCTTGGTGATGACGGTGTTTTCCAGTGCATTGACTGTCTTTTGGTTTCAGGATCGTACTGGAAGATTCAGGTGTCATCACAAGTCATTACTTTATGAAACAGGTTTGGATCTGTGTCAAGTTGCTGCATAATGTCAACACAACATTCCGCGACGTTCTTTTACTCTGGTGTGAAAACCCTTGGGACCATCTTTGCACAAACTTTCGTCATGTTAAGATCCTCACGCAAAATTGTCCATACGGTGTCTTTGTCAATGTACACGGATTCAGCGATCATTCGAACACTGAATCGGTGGTCTTTTCAAACAATCTGACTGATTTTTTTCTACATTATCTTTGGTTTTTGAAGTGCAAGGTCGTCCACGGCGTTCATCATCTTCGACATTCTCACATCCCTTGCTAAATCTTTTGTGCCAATCAAACACACGTGCACGAGACAGGCAGTCAGTGCCATAGGCCGTAGTGAGCATTTGAAAACATTCTGTTGGTGTTTTGTGCAATATGACTAAAAAATTTCAAATTGACACGTTGTTCAACTTTAGCATTTTTTCGGCACTCTACAGAAAACACAACCAAACTAAATGGCGACTCACAATCAACTGAACGTCATAGAGTGTTGCAGCTTGTCATGCAGGTTCAGACAGGTTCAAGGTAACTACATATGCATGTATAACCGGTTCTGACTGTTTTGTTTACTAGGTGGAATCACTGTCTCGTTATTTAATAGATATATCTCGTATGTTAAAATGATGACCTAAGATAATGTACTGCAATTCATTCATATAGCCCACAGGTGTCACTGTTGATGTAGCTGTCAATAAAGCATTTTTGGTTCTGAACTTTACTACATATAACAGTAGAGAGTAGAGAAAAGATAAAAAAAAGTAAAAATAAAATAATAATTTTACATATTTTTACAGTACATTGTACAATTATTTATATTCGATTTTACACAGTCCATTTAAGAAAATATATTTTGCTGATATTTCCTATGACAAGTTTGCTGGCTTATTTAGCAGGCAAGAGGTTAAATTGTGTGGTTTTTTTTTTCCCAAGGCTTTGATGTGCCATGTTCTAGTAACTGGGAGGCATATTTAGCACACTCACATCTATATTTAGCTATTCTGGAGAAAAAGCTGGTTAATTATAACTAAAATGGACACTCCAGCCTCATTGTTTGCTATATCTTGTCAGGTGCAGTAACTAATGTCATCCAAAACCACACAGATAACGTGTCGAAAGGTTATCACCATCTATTATATGACTGTGTGACGAGCACCATTAATAACCTGTCAGATTAAGCAATTAGGCTGTCTTTTTTTTGCTGGTGGAAATTGTTTTGCTCTAACTGATGATATTGGTTTTAAGTGTCTGCTGATAGTTTCTTGGCATCTTTCCATTGGGTACTGTGAACATCATAAAAACAAACCTCTTCTATAATAAATATACTTGTAGCAAGAATTGTTCTGTATAGCCCAGGGCAGTGCAGCCCCTATAAAGTGCACTGTCCGATACTATTGTGAATGTGCAGCTCTTGTGTTCTACATCATCATCGTCATTTATTTATATAGCGCCAGCAGATTCCATAGAGCTTTACAATTGGGAGCAAACACAGTAATAAAACAATACTGGGTAATACATACATACAGAAAGGTAAGAGCATAGGCAAACCGAGGGGGGGGGGGGGGGGGGATGGTTCCTAGTGCCTGGAAACTCCCCTCCAAGCCTGGGGCACTGTATAATTGAGGTGGCTGGACCCTGCCCCCACTTCACACGGCTCTGCTCGAAAAGAGAGAGCTGCATGCACCTAACAGAAGTGCACGCAGCATTGCCCATGTATATTATGGGGATAGGTAGAGTTGGAGAGCAACCAAGCGCTCTCTAAAATTATAGCCACGCCCCCATGCATGCTGGTCACGCCCACTGGCGACGTGGTGTGGAAACCCTCCTCAGCAAATCCTGTCTTTGCCCTTGAAGAGGGCCCTTCTCGCAAGCTTACAATCTATGGAACAGTGGTTTGATACAAAAGGGTAAGTGCTACATCGGTGTTGGCTAACCTGTGACACGCCAGGTGTTGTGAAACTACAAGTCCCAGCATGCTTTGCCAATATATATAGCAGCTTATTGCTGGAAGGGTATGCTGGGAGTTGTAGTTTCACAACACCTGGAGTGTCACAGGTTAGCCAACACTGTGCCACATCATAGTGAATATTTGTCCAGCTAGAATGCAAAGGTTACAAAGTATTGACTGGGCTGTATGATCAGTCACATAACTATGTTGGTCAGAGGGTTGTTGTCTTGTGTTAGCTGTCTTGTGTTAGTTCTTTGTTTAACCCAGCTGCCTTTGCAAAAAAAATATGGTAATGAACCAAATTACAATGGAATCTCAAGGTTATTTGGTTGTGTAATATGGCAGTTATGTGTATATTTTCCGGAAGGATTACCATGGTACTTTTTGGCAAGGATAGACCACAAGTCATATGATTTAAAATAATTTGTGGGAGGCATGCATAATTTGTGCTCCTAAATTATAGCTAAACCTTTATACTGCAAGCATGGGAAAAACGGCGGCTGTTCTATACATTAGCAGAAGGTCCAGATAGTGCCCATTAAACAGCGTAACCCAGACCTTGCCCAGTATCACATTGTATAGCCGCGATTGCCAGCTGCATTGCACAGATGCTATGGCCAGATTGCAGAGACAGCATCACCATGTGGAGACTTCATTTCCACCAAATTTACACAGACCACATGATTTTTGCACAGACCACATTACTAGTCTTCATTGCCATTTGTAGACCAAGAGCTGAAGGATAACTTATCTGCGTGACTGGGGTGCCAGAATTGATTGTCTTCCTCTGAAGAAATGTACAGTGAGTGGTCCTATGGCTAGGGTTATGTTTGTAATTTAGGCTCTGAATGTCGCCTCCGCATGGATTGAGACATGCATTGTAGTCAGGGTGGAAAATGGGCGGGATAACCAGAAGAGAGAGGTGGATCATCAATGAACAGATCTGAGGCAATCGTTGCAGAGAAGCATGACCAGCGGAGAGCATATAGGAGAACATCAAGAGTGGTGGTGAGGTTTACAAAGGTCTGAGTTTGTGCTTACGATATTAATTTACAAACATTGGGCTTTATTCATTAAGGAAAGTAAAGCAAAAAAAATGAGTAACTTTAAACCTTGGCAAAACTATGTTGTTTTGGAGGAGGAGGTAAATTTAAAATGCGAGAATAGATTTATAATTGAGGTAGATCAACTTTTAATGTCCGTGTGTAACCCCTGGGGATGCTGCAGTTGGATTTGAGCACCCAGGGGCTAATAATCACACTTGCATCAGTAAGAAAAGAGATGCATATAGCTATTTACCAGTCAAGGAGAAGGAACTACATCTCCCAGAAAGCTGTTATGAAGAGGGGGCAGAGCCTAAGAAGACTGAGAAACCTGAGGGCGGAGAGAGAGAGAGAGAGGAGCATCCTGGGAGAGACTGAGCTGTGTGACCAGTTCAGATAGGTGACCCTAGGGAGAAGGGCACTGGATGAGTGATCTGAGCAGAGAGAGCAGTCTGCAGAGATATCAAAGCTGGGTGCAGTTCTGAACAGAACCTGCTGGAAGCCACAGTTTGAAGCTGTAGGAGGAGGTTTGCATGCATCTCTGAAGAAGGACATTTTACAAGTCAGCCATTTTGGAGATAATCAAGTTCAGACCTGTGACACACTGGTGCAGATAAGTTACTGGTTATTTTTATCTATCTGTTGTTGTTCAAGTGGGGTTTGGACTATATCTGGCCACAAGGGCTGAAGAGTTAGGGATAGATGGGTGGGCAGGTAAATATGCACCAAGTGTGTGTCTAATCAGCACTTGTGGAACTACAAGTCCCAGGATACAAATTAGAAAGGATTTTACAGTTGTTGCTAGAGGAGGGTCTGCATACTGTGACTGCTGTACCTTACTGCAAGTGATTTAAAGACCTCCAACATCTGCAAACTGGACACATGATGTTTCCATGCCATGCTGCATACATACAGAAGGGCCCCAACTTGCAGTGCACTGCTCTATTTGTGTGGTGTGTTTGAATACTGCTGTGTGTGTTTGGCAGTACATTGTAGGGCTATAAGGGAAAATATATAAATTCACCCTGCAAGATATTCACAGTATCAGGAGCAAGTAAGATATCTGATATACTTTTTCATGTGTATAAAGCTGTGACAGTTAATGGTTATATTGTTATATATTATATTATATTGTATGCTGTTATTGATTTATTGCGAGTTTTTGTGTTAACTTGGTGTGCATAGTAAGAAGTGGTGCGCCACTTTCATCCACACTGTTTTATTACTGTATTGTATTGTTTGCACTATTATTTCAAATTATACCAAAGTATATTTTTCTATAAAATTACAAAGCTGCATTTAGGATTTCCATTTAAATAAATGTGCCTGGCTGGCTTTTGCAGCACACATTTTGTCACAGAGTGTTAATACTGGGCAGGGGGTTTCCCGATTCTCCCCCTGGTGTATCTTTGGAACACCCCCCAGAAGAGAAAGCAGAGATTCGGGTGGAGGCACTGAAAACCAAGTACCAAGGTGAGAAGCATCTGCGTGGTTCAATATATATATATACCCTCACAACGCTTAATACACAAGGGGGTGTTACAGTGGAGGCACTGCTGAGATACTGAAGACACACTCAGTGAAACCCATCAGCACAGACGTCATGGATAGTATAAGAGAAGAAGTGTTTCTGTGGTGTGAACAACAGACTGTGGCCCCAACTCAATGTTTAGGGATCTATGGTGACTCTCAGGGAGTGACAGATGAGGAAGTCCTGCATGTGCTCCACAGGATTTATGGGGTAGAACATCCTAAAATCCTTGGATGGAAAGGTAGAGATCAGCATAAGACCAGTCTGATCCTCTGTGAGACGCAAGCAGAATTGGATAAAGATTTTCTTCCCTCCCTCGTTTCTGGGCCACAAAAACAACAATGGCATATTGTGATACCGTTAAAGCCAAAACAGCTAGTCGCAGCACCTCTTAATGCTGAACTTCCAGATGGAGATATTAACCGACAAGTATTCCCTCAGGCCAGGGAAGAGAATTCTCAGTCACCCTCCAGTACTAGGAAAACTGATGAGGATCAAAGCGAACTGTTCCTCACTGCTGTACAGAAACTGGTAGACCAGTTAGGAAAGTCACAGCATGAAGGGGGCTACAGAAGGCTCCGGCTCTTCTCAGGAATAAAACCAGTCCCTACTGGGGAAGAAACTTACGAGGCATGGAAAGAGATGGCTTCCCAATACCTGGAGGAATGGCATTGCTCCGAACCCTATAAGAGACAGCGGATCGTTGAAAGTCTGCGAGGTCCCGCTGGAGAACTAATCCAAGCTGTACGGAGAAGTGACCCCCAAGCCACTGCACGACACTACTTAGCGACTCTAGATCAGGAATATGGAATGGCAGAGGATGCAACAGATCTGCTCTATCAGCTACGCCACACCTATCAGGAGTCAGGGGAGACATTGTCCAATTATATCTATCGGCTGGACAAGCTGATCCGCCTTATTGTGTCAAAGAAAGGAATACCCCTAGCAGAAGTAGACGACAGGCGTATGCAACAGTTGTTACGGGGTGCTCTGTCCCATGACCCAGTAGCGATGAAGATAAGAAATGCTCAACTGGGACAACCATCACCTACTTTTCTTCAGTTGATACAAGATGTTAAACAAGAGGAAGCTATAGTTAAATCCCGAGAGAGGGTGACCAAGAAAGTCAAGGTCGTACAGTCAAAGCCCGAGGCTGACCTTCCCAGCACTGAGTTAATGAAGATTGTGGAGAAACAAGGTGAGCAGATTGCTCAGTTGTTGGAGATGCAGAAGCAGATTCAAGCACAGATGCTGAAATACCACACTACCGAGCAACTGCACCCGAACATCCACCCCCGGCAAGTTCTCGAAGCTAACACTACTCGGAAACAGAACAATTGTTTCACTTGTGGAGAAGTTGGGTATCTCGCTAGACAATGTCCTCAGAGGAAGGGAGGAAGGTGGTCACCCTCACCATCCCACCGGGATAGGAAGCTTTCGGAAAACTGAAAGGGAGGACCAGGAACCCCCACACTGGCCCTCTAAAGAAAGCTGACATTAACACTGTGGGGAACTCTCACCTGGAATGGGGTCTTTTGCCCAAAGGATTGCTGGGACCCTCTCCTCACGTGCCGGCATGCCTAAATGGGAGACCTTGTATGGCCTTGCTAGATAGTGGTTCACAGGTGTCCATTGTGTTCGAGAAGTGGTACCGAGATAATCTATCTGACTTGCCCATAAAGCCATTGTGTGGACTGACCATCTGGGGTCTGAGTGACAAGAATTATCCCTACCTTGGGTACATCACTGTACCTTTGAAGTTCCCACGGGAAGTAGCTGGAATAGAAGAAGAGGTGAACGTGCTTGCACTTGTCTGTCCTGAGGCCGAAGGAGAACCTCGAGATGTCTCAGTGATTATTGGAACTAACTCCCATTTGTTCGAGATACTGGCCAACTGGTGCCAAGAGGTGGGAGGAGCAAGTTATAGTAAAACACTTAAGATTCATCCTATGTGCCTTGCTGCTTATAAGAAGAAAGAGGAAAAAAAATCTCAGAAAGAAACCACATTACAAATAGGAAGTTTTGATCAATGCTTTAATGGTAGTGATGCTAGTCAAGAAGACCGACACTGGCTAGTTATGCAAATGCTACAAAGAGAGGCTGCCTTCTCTTCGGGGGACTGGGATTTAGGTCTAGCGACAGGAGTGGAGCACCACATAAGGCTAACGGACGACAGACCTTTCCGAGAACGGTCAAGACGCCTAGCCCCTGCTGATTTGGATGATATTCGGGAACATTTAAGGGAGATGCTAGAGAATGATGTGATTGAGAGATCTGAGAGTCCCTATGCTTCTCCTATTGTGGTGGCTAGAAAGAAGACGGGAAAAATACGGATGTGCGTGGACTACCGGACATTAAACAAGCGCACGATTCCTGATCAGTACACTGTCCCTAGGATAGACGAAGCCCTTGATTGTCTTCAGGGAAGCAAGTGGTTTTCTGTGCTAGATCTACGCAGCGGGTACTATCAGATATTGATGAGTCAGAAGGATGCTGAGAAAACCGCCTTCATCTGCCCGGTTGGATTCTTTCAGTTCAAAAGATTGCCACAAGGATTATCAGGGGCTCCAGCCACTTTCCAACGATGCATGGATGATGTTGTGGGTGACATGAATTTCAGGGAAGTGCTGGTATACTTGGATGATTTGATAGTATTTGGCCAAACATTGAATGAGCACAACGAAAGACTCCTCAAGGTATTGGATCGCTTAATAAAGAAAGGGTTGAAGTTGTCCCTTGACAAGTGTAGCTTCTGTAAAACCCAGGTCAAGTATGTGGGATATGTTGTGGATCGGGAAGGAATTTCTACAGATTCAGCGAAGATAGAAGCGGTGAAAGAATGGCCTCGACCAACAATACTGAAGGAATTAAGGTCTTTTTTGGGGTTCTGTGGCTATTACAGAAGGTTTGTCCCAAACTACAGTAAACTTGTCAAGCCTCTTACAGATCTAACTCGAGGTTATCCTGCTCCAAGAGGTTCCCATCGGAAAGAGAAACCATTGTTCCGGGTAAATGATGCGTTCGGGGAAAGGTGGAGTGAGGCTTGCGAACAAGCTTTTGAAGGATTGAAAACCTGCCTGATTCAAGCGCCTGTTCTGGCATATGCCGATCCAGAGTTACCATACATTCTGCATGTAGATGCCTCCTTTGAGGGACTTGGGGGAGTGCTATACCAAGTGCAAGAAGGAAGGTTAAGACCAGTCTATTACATCAGTCGAGGTCTCTCACCCAGTGAACGGAACTACCCGGTGCATAAGTTGGAGTTCCTGGCCCTTAAGTGGGCAGTTGTTGACAAACTTCACGACTACTTGTATGGAGTACCATTCGAAGTGCATACAGACAACAATCCCCTCACATATGTGCAGACCACAGCAAAGCTAGATGCAACTGGGCACAGATGGTTGGCGGCGCTGGCCATTTACAATTTCACAATAAAGTACAGGCCTGGGAGAAGAAATGTAGATGCCGATGCTTTGTCAAGATTACCGGGAAGGTTTGTGGAATCTCAGGAAGAAGAATGGATAGAGTTGCCAGCTCCAGAGGTGAAGGGGATGTGTCACGAGGGACGTGTGGTCGTGCCTCCAGTCAAAGAATGCTTAACAGCTCTAGGGGCAACGACAGATGCACTACCAAGACAATATTGCTGGCTGAGTCAAATGGAGCTCAGTGATCTTCAGAAGTTGAGTTCAAGCCAAGTCAAAGAAGATCAGCAGAATGACTCCTCTATAGCAGCAGTTAGGTGGTCTGTTAAACACAGACAAAGAATCCACCCGAGTAGTTTGAAAACGGAGGAAGCTATTTTGCTAAGCAGACAGAGAGAGTCATTGGTGGTGAAGCAGGGGCTACTGTATAGAGAAACCAGCCGCAAAGATGGCAGAGAGAGGAAACAGCTAGTATTGCCAAAGAAGCACCGTCCCATGGTTCTCCGTGCGTTGCATGATAAACACGGCCACCTGGGAATAGAGAAGACCATGAGTTTAATTTCAGATAGATTCTACTGGCCGAAAATGGAGATAGACATTGAGAGTTATTGTAAATCTTGTGGGACATGCATACTTCGAAAATCCCTCCCAGAAAAGGCTGCCCCCTTAAAGAATATATCCAGCAATGGGCCTTTAGAGTTAGTCTGTATTGACTTTCTATCAGTGGAACCGGATGAAAGCAACAAGTGTAACATTCTAGTGGTGACAGATCATTACACCCGTTATGCTCAAGCCTACCAGACAAAAGACCAGAGAGCTGTGACCGTGGCAAAAATCCTATGGGAAAAGTTCTTTGTCCACTATGGACTGCCTGCCCGCATTCATTCAGATCAGGGTCGGGATTTTGAGAGCAAGCTAATAAAAGAACTGTGCGAGGTCTGCGGGATAAAGAAGTCCAGGACTACTCCTTTCCATCCCCAAGGAGATCCGCAGCCGGAGAGATTTAATCGGACCCTTCTCAGCATGATGGGCACTTTGGACACTAAATAAAAGGCACATTGGAGTAGGCACATCAGCCATTTGGTCCACGCCTACAATTGCACGAAAAACGAGTCCACGGGGTACTCCCCATTGGAAGGGAGGCTAGATTACCAATCGATATCTGTTTTGGAATGGACACTGCTGATCCCCAAGAAAAGCCCCATTTGAAATATGTGGAGCAGCTGAAACAAGAACTAAAGGAGGCCTACAGACTAGCGGAAGCAGCTGCATCAAAAGCTGGACAACGAAACAAGGGTCGTTATGATCTACAGGTCAAGGAGCATATTCTGGAGCCAGGTGACAGGGTTTTACTTAGACACTTGGGCCTCCCGGGGAAACACAAGTTAGCCAATCGTTGGCGAAAGGATCCTCATGTTGTGGTTGCAAAATTGCCAGACATCCCAGCCTATCGAATTAGGCCCGAGGGGCTAACAGGCCCTATAAAGACATACCATCGACAACATTTGCTTCCCATCAGAGATGGTGTCCGGTTTTGGGAGGAGCCTGAAACAGATGAGCCAAAAGTGTCCACACCCAGAAGATCACGGCGAATCAGAGAACCGACCACAGAAGAAGATTATGGAGATGATTGGGGGTATGATGCTCCAGGTAAATTGGGAGAAATAGATTGGAGACAAGATATCAGAAGGCTCACTAGGTCTACCGAGGGGGCCGCTGTAAGACCTCCACAAGTAGAAGAAAGGAGAACTATGCCTGCCATTTCAAATGAAAGTGTCAACCCAAGAGTAGCTGGATGGTTGGATTCTCAGTGTTCAGTAGAGGAAGGCTCTAACCAGGAAGTTGACATGGATGGGGACGTCGTTGATCCAGATGGAGGATGCACTGAACGCCCCAACAGGGTGTTGGGGGGAGAGGAAGGGAACCCACCAGTCCAGGGTCGGCCTAAAAGGACCCCTAGAGCCCCAATGATGTTGACTTATGATAGTCTAGGTCATATGACTGAGATTCCTAAGGTGATTCATCCTAGCTGGGTCTATCAGTGGCCATATCTGACTCCCATATCTGTTATGCCAGGGCCTGTTGTGTATGGATGTGAAAGTGTATTTAGACAGGATGTCTTAACCCCTTTAAATTTGCAGGATGTGGGACAAGCCTCATCATTTGTTCATTGTGGACTTGCCCCACAGGGGGAGTGTGTAACCCCTGGGGATGCTGCAGTTGGATTTGAGCACCCAGGGGCTAATAATCACACTTGCATCAGTAAGAAAAGAGATGCATATAGCTATTTACCAGTCAAGGAGAAGGAACTACATCTCCCAGAAAGCTGTTATGAAGAGGGGGCGGAGCCTAAGAAGACTGAGAAACCTGAGGGCGGAGAGAGAGAGGGAGAGAGGAGCATCCTGGGAGAGACTGAGCTGTGTGACCAGTTCAGATAGGTGACCCTAGGGAGAAGGGCACTGGATGAGTGATCTGAGCAGAGAGAGCAGTCTGCAGAGATATCAAAGCTGGGTGCAGTTCTGAACAGAACCTGCTGGAAGCCACAGTTTGAAGCTGTAGGAGGAGGTTTGCATGCATCTCTGAAGAAGGACATTTTACAAGTCAGCCATTTTGGAGATAATCAAGTTCAGACCTGTGACACACTGGTGCAGATAAGTTACTGGTTATTTTTATCTATCTGTTGTTGTTCAAGTGGGGTTTGGACTATATCTGGCCACAAGGGCTGAAGAGTTAGGGATAGATGGGTGGGCAGGTAAATATGCACCAAGTGTGTGTCTAATCAGCACTTGTGGAACTACAAGTCCCAGGATACAAATTAGAAAGGATTTTACAGTTGTTGCTAGAGGAGGGTCTGCATACTGTGACTGCTGTACCTCACTGCAAGTGATTTAAAGACCTCCAACATCTGCAAACTGGACACATGATGTTTCCATGCCATGCTGCATACATACAGAAGGGCCCCAACTTGCAGTGCACTGCTCTATTTGTGTGGTGTGTTTGAATACTGCTGTGTGTGTTTGGCAGTACATTGTAGGGCTATAAGGGAAAATATATAAATTCACCCTGCAAGATATTCACAGTATCAGGAGCAAGTAAGATATCTGATATACTTTTTCATGTGTATAAAGCTGTGACAGTTAATGGTTATATTGTTATATATTATATTATATTGTATGCTGTTATTGATTTATTGCGAGTTTTTGTGTTAACTTGGTGTGCATAGTAAGAAGTGGTGCGCCACTTTCATCCACACTGTTTTATTACTGTATTGTATTGTTTGCACTATTATTTCAAATTATACCAAAGTATATTTTTCTATAAAATTACAAAGCTGCATTTAGGATTTCCATTTAAATAAATGTGCCTGGCTGGCTTTTGCAGCACACATTTTGTCACAGAGTGTTAATACTGGGCAGGGGGTTTCCCGAATCTCCCCCTGGTGTATCTTTGGAACACCCCCCAGAAGAGAAAGCAGAGATTCGGGTGGAGGCACTGAAAACCAAGTACCAAGGTGAGAAGCATCTGCGTGGTTCAATATATATATATACCCTCACAACGCTTAATACACGTGTAAAAATAAAGTTATCAAGTATTTGCATCCTACATGAAAAATAGCCAGTATTTTCCTTATGTGCAAAATAATAAACCCATTTGCACCCCCTCCAATGCAACATGGTTTTGCCAAGGTTCAAAGTTCCTAATTTTTTTGCTTTACTTTCCTTAATGAATCAGGCCCGTTGTATTTAGGCACTCTCAACCTGATCAGCATTTAGCTTGTGTCTGTTTATTTCATGCTAGACAATGAAAGCAAATGTCTGATTAGGTGTTATGGTTTACTGTAAATTTTGTACCTAAATAGAAGTATAAGTAACTTAGTCCATATCTGCGTGTTTAGAGTGGTGTGTAGGCGAAATATGTATTGTGATTGGTGTGTTTGAGTGTTTACATGTGTCATTGGGTGAGTTTGGAAGGAAAACCATGACCATGATATGGTTTTTGTCATATCTTAGCTAGTGGTATCTTACCATTGAGTCAGTCCTGTGTAAGCTGTAACTTGTTCATGATTGTACCTCAGTGGTAGCCCCATGTTATTCTCTTGAGGATGAACTTCATATATTGGATATTGTAAAGCAGTGCCATAGATGCAAAGGAAAACTTGGAGGTAGAATTAAGAGAAATGAGTGAGAGGCATTGCTACTGCCTTGCTGCCATGGCCTGTTGGGATTTACATACCCTTCATTCCCTCCATGGCTACTTTACATTTGTGCTATAATGGATAGTTCTGTTTGCTAAAACAAATTATTGACTTATTATTCCAATATATTGCTTGTTACCAATCTCCAGTAAGTGATATCCTATATGAACCCAACATTTTCTTCAAGGCCTTTATGCTTTATTGTGGCACATTCCTAATACACCTTCAGGTGTCTGTATTTGTGTTCTGAATCTGTCCGTGACCTTTAGCATCCTGTTAGTCTTTAATTTCCTTGTTGGGATTCCATTGCTACATTCTGTCTGTCTGCTTGTCTGTATGTTCCCTGCTGAGGTTGTTTTGCTATGTTTAACTGACTGTTTCTGCTATGTCCTCCTGCTTTGTTTTCCTTGCAATCCATTCCCTCTGGTTCTCAGCGCCTGTGCTCTGTCCTGTTTCTGATTTACATCAGTCTGCTCCATGCAGTGTTGTATGATTTCTCTGTCCTGTAGCCTACTGCTTTCTTTTCCTGTAAAGTACATCAACTCCATTGTGCATTTGGGTTCCAAGTGTCATCTATTATTGATCACTGCTTTCCATTTACTTTGTATCCTAGCGACAAATAAGATTATAGTGACCAGAGAATACAGCAACCAAAAGCACTAAAAGAGTTTATTTCTACTGTGTGATCAATACAGCAGTCAAATCATTTATGTAAAATCATGAATGAAGTACACTGTGCAGTACTGATATCAGTACCTACACAGGTGTTCTACATAGAGCTATTGCTAACCTATAGAGACAATGCATTTTAATCCATTCATTGTTTATTTGAAAATGTGATACATACCCCTGGTGGGTATGTACACAGTGAGCTCCCATAGAGATAAATGGACTTCCAAGTGCTGTGATATGCTTTGAACACACTGAAATAGAGCAAGCAGCATTGCAAATACACAAGCAGACACAGGTATGAACGTAAATGGGTATGGGCGCATAGATTGATATGAGTTTTATTTTTACAAGCCTTTCTACATTGCATTAAAATGCATATGTCAGACACAGAGTTCAAACAGCAGTGGGCACAGTCCCTAAAGGGGATTTAAATCTCCAACCAAGTGGTAGTATTTTTGGGGATGGGGCTTAGCAACAGGAGATTGTACCTGATGGAATAGGAGAGTGCAAGATTACAGTAATAGTGTCATGTTGTTAGCTCACATCCAATTCTGGGGCACTCTCCTCTGCCTGGTATGTCCTACTGCTCCCAGCCAATTGCAATAAATACTGTGTTTTGGCCAGATATAGTCATCTCATTTAAAAAAAGACAATCATCTGGATAAAAATAAATTTTAATAACAACATTGGATTTCTATTAAGCAAAGAAATATTGCTTTCTAGCACATGGATAGAACCGTTCTACAAACTTGCAAAACTAAATTATAAAGAAAAAAAATGTAGGGTAAGGAGGCAAGAGACATTCAAAATTGTTGTCCTCTGAACCTATATTGTCATTGGCAAAAATACAAGTATAGAAACATCATACCGGAGCTTATTTATGACAGGCAAATTGCCCAAGGCGCAACAAAATATTTTCTTTCCCGCTGCGCGTACTGATGTGCACAGGTTTCTGCCAAAGTACAGCAGTTTGCAGAACAAGATGGGAACATCCACAGAGGAACAGACGTGTATACTACATCCTATGGTAGGAGTTGGGTGGAGCGAGGGTGTTCTATGATATGTACCTTGGTGCCCCTAGTTTGGTGAAGAAGGCCAAATAATGGGATTTCATTTTGTGGAGTACAGTTATTGAAATAAAAACAAATGATTGGAGAGGGCACATTTTTAGGGGCACTTCTTTATGTAAGGAAGGGTGTACAGCCATTTTCCCTCTGCAAAACAAAACATTAATATTGCACCAACTCTGAGCTAGCATAGCCCAGCCCAGCCATTAAACACATTGCCGTTTTAAAATTAGCTGTCAAACTCGCCGAATATCTGCGACTTGAAAAATGAGCTGGTTAATACATTTACCACAGGTCTTCTTCTATACGTGTAATGAGATGCATTTTGCAACTTCCAGTTCCACTTTGGCAGAGAATTGCATTTCCAGGCATATGTTGCCGAAAGTAAACAAACAGTTGAAAACACACAAAAGTGCCACACGTAATAAAGATAGTCCTGGGGGTATATCTACTAAACTGTGGGTTTGAAAAAGTGGAGATGTTGCCTATAGCAACCAATCAGATTCTAGCTATCATTTACTTAGTGCATTTTACAAAATGACAGCTAGAACCTGATTGGTTGCTATAGGCAACATCTCCACTTTTTCAAACCCGCAGTTTAGTAAATATACCCCTGATGCTCATGATTAATTTAATTCATTTTAGCCATAAAGAAGGCGAAAATGATCTGTATATTAGGAGAAAAACTGAAAAGTTTTACATAATGTAATTGGTGGGTTTAAAGTGATAGGTGGTTGTACTCTTTCACAGTGCGCCTCTTCAGATTTTTATGCCTCCTTGCAAACCTAGCGCCATCTCTTGAAGCGCTTTCCAAAAGAGGAGAGTGGGCGTGCACCATGAAATGGCAGAAGGAACTATTTTGGTTCATAGCCAAGATGTTTGCAGTGTGCATCAATGTGCACTTGGTAAGGAAGGTCCACTTTGGGGATTAAATTTTTTAATATTTTGCATAAGATATTGCTGTCAAAGGTACTGGCAATACATAGTAATTTTGTGCAGAAATTTGTCTCAAGTTGGCAAAGAAGAACACATAGGATTTCACATGCAAATGAAAACCAATCCAAATGATATACTATGTCAGTTACATTAGGCAAACAGCCAATTTCTTGTTTAGTAATTATAGCTTCAAAGAATAAAAATAGTTATTTTTAACACAGCAATTTCCAATATTAAAACTCTACAACATGTATCATATTTTTCAACAATGTAATTTCAATTTATTTCAAATGTTTATTTCAAAATGGTACATATGTATAAAATTTAACCTACACTCTCTATTTGAGGGTGATCAAAATAAGGACAATTATGTCCACTATATTGCAATGTGATGTTTTATACATATAGTATATTTTGAAGGCTGATTAATAATATTTACATGATTGTCATTCTACAGTAAGATACATTTTTTTTTTACAGTAGGTCATTTAACATATTTACACTAGTCCATAACATCCATTCAGACACAAAAACTGTCATTTATGAACAGGGAAAATGCAGAGCAAATGACCTTTGTGATAGCATGCACCTGTTTTGTGCATAGCCGGACGCTTACAAATTAGCGCGTCAAAATAGGTAAAACCTGGGAAGATTGATGCTTTCCTTGCTAAATGTGAGCTAGTTTGTATACATTGGTCCTGACTCATCAAGGCGCGCATACAGGGCCTGATTCATTAAGTAAAGTAAGGCAAAAAAATGAGTACGTTTTCTCGGACAAAACCATGTTATGAATGCAGGGGGTGCATATTAGTTTATTATTTTGCACATAAGTTAAATACTGGCTGCTTTTTCATGTAGCTTTATTTTTACACTGTAATTTAAAGTGTATCTAGGACATGTCCGTCCCCAACTATAAATCTGTCCCCACATTTTAAATTTAGCTCTCCCTCCAATGCAACATGGTTTTGCAAAGGTTCAAAGTTACTCTTTTTTTGCTTTACGCTTCTTAAAGAATCAGGGCCACTGATCGCAACGTGCATTTGTTTTAAAGTGCATGGAATTCAGGCACACGCACACCCAAATTCAACCAGGAGTGGATCTGAAGATACGTGCGCTGATGAATTTGAGTGTAGGTCTGCTCACCTCTACTACACAAGATACTGCAGGATACGTCCAATACATATGAGGAATATAAATTCGCAAAAGAACACACAGAAAAAAAAATATTCAATTCATGTCACTTGTTATTAATATAGACAATAATGTTAAAACAGTTAAAAAAGTGTTATCTTTTTATTTTTTTTCCATGAAATACATTTATTAGGATGTTCTTAATGTCTACTGAACATAAAATTAATTTTTTACAGTTGTTCCTGATTGCAAACACATGTTATAGCATGCATACAATACTGCCATCATTAGTACTCAGGACTAGCCCTGTAGCTGGAGCAAGAGATACGGCAGAAAAACAAGTACTTTTGAGATGCCCAGAGCTTGAATCGGATGTGGCTGCGTATGCTAATGTTTGGCACCCCCTTATTGTACACTGACTACAGGCGAACGCCTCTTCCCCGTCCCGTTCCCTCTCTGAAATTGTAAACTGTAGTAAGTGTCCTCTGTGTATGCAGATTAATTGAATGACTAAAGATAACCTATAACGCTCAAATCACAGACCAACAAAAAAACATAAAAATCATCAAACAGAAAATAAATAAATAACATAAATAAATGGATGAATAAATAAATGAATAAATAAATATTATGCCATCCGGCCACAAACTACAAAAATGGCCAATGAGTTTGCTTAATTGTAGAATGCAATGTATAATCTTACATCCAAAGTATATGTCCTCGTGTATACTAATATACTGTTAGATCTTATCATATACCATTATATAGAAACTTTTACATCCGTTGGTGAACATGTCAAGTACAATGGTACTATTGGAGAATCAGTCTAGTCATAATCGTGATAAACAGGAACAAGGATATCACTTGATAAAAGCACTATACCAGAAATGTGAACAACATTTGTGACCAAAAATGTGTAATATAGGGGAACACTTGCAGAATATGTAGTGAGGATATTCACTTTGGGCATCTGTATGGTAAACTCAGTTACCTCTCACGATGACAGTACTCAGTGATAGCTTGATTGAATGAACCCGATCCGATTTCTAGACCCTGCACATTCTCTCACAATACAACGTCCCTGCTGGTGTAGTGGTTCCCTAATGAAACAAACTTCTGCCTCTTGTAATGGTAGGAATACCGATAGTATCCTTCAGGGAGAGTATTGGTCTCCAAAGTGTGGGCCTCTTCCCTGATGCGGTGGTATCCTGATATTCGGTCTTCATGATCGGCAAGTCCAAAAGAAAAGCCAAGGGAAGTGGTCAGGTAAATACAACTTTATTGACAAACGATGTATTCAAGTACTTACATCTAAAACACGGACGAATAAACGACGAACATCAAAGAATGAATAATAATATATGTGGTTAGCGGTTTTTCTCAACGCGTTTCGTTCCCAAGGGGAACTTTATCAAGAGTGACCAAATGTAACATCCACACAGTAGTAACAGTAATATGCCAAGACATTCAGCGCTATCTGGTTCTCACGAAACACAAAAATAGGTGCAGATAAACTCCACCCTAATCACAATGCAAACTTGTTCAGTCCTTCATTAACCAGTATTGTAAAACAGTTCATATATTCGTCTCTATCTTACAGAGATGTTAATGATGATCTTTTCACATCATAAGTGGTTTATTTCAAAGAAATAGGCACCTCCCCATCACCTTCGTGGTAGTAATATAAGATGGATTCCTACCAGATTGTAGAATAATGTGGGCTTGTAAGTATTTAGAGGACTTCTCCCAACTTAGAATTCCTGTATATCAAATATCTCGCTGTTCATCTCCTCTCAGAGATATGTTCTTTATCGCATATAGGGAAGAAATCAGATGTTATTGATCCCGGGCTACTTTTCTTCACTTCTATGCCATGCAGTCAATCTCTAGCAAGCTGTTAAAATGTTTTCATAAATCAGTCATACCGCTCCGACGCGTTTCAACCGTCTTGCGGTCTTTGTCAAGGAGATACTGATACCAACATGGTTGCCATACATTTATATGAAAGGAGAAATGTATGTAAAGATCTAACAGTATATTAGCATACACGAGTACATATACTTTGGATGTAAGATTATACATTGTATTCTACAATTAAGCAAAATCATTGGCCATTTTTGTAGTTTGTGGCCAAATGGCATAGTATTTTTTTATGTTATTTATTTATTTTCTGTTTGATTATTTTTATGTTTTTTTTGTTGGTCTGCGATTTGAGCGCTATTGGTTATCTTTTGTCATATGTTTATGAGATTTTGGGAGAGTCTCCCTAAGAGCTGCTTGTCTCAGGTCGGGAGTGTACAATCAGATTAGAGCGCTTTCCATGTATATTTGAATTGACAGATTAATTGAATGCTGCTGCATTTAGGTGCGACGGTTGTAGGCATGTGCAGATCAAATTTGCGGATTTTACGTACAAAATTGACAGATAGGTCCCATGATGAAACAGGCCCATTGTGCCCATGTGCAAAGACAAGATTTCATTTTACAAGACAAGATATTGAAATGAGTTTGAGGTGTGGCTTATTATAAGGTAATTTCTAGGTTAACAAGGGAATGTAGAGTCTTTGTCACAATGCAAGAAGACCTTGGGGTAAATGTATCAATCTGCAGTCTTGTCAAATCATTGATTTTCTGCAATTTGCTGGTGGTATTTAAGAAGCCAATTTATTAAAGACAAAGCATATGTGGTATATGTGTGCCAATTGCCAACTATAGAAAGTTGAGTCCTATCTTGTGCCAGTTACAGAATATGAAATCATATATGTTTACAAGAATAATTTGGTGAGCCACATAATTGTGTCAATTACAGCATATCAAGCCATATTTGGTGGTAAGAAAAGATGTACTTATTGGCCCCTCCTGCCTTTTAGGAATCTCTCCCGCTGCAGCTGTCAACGCTGTCTGATTACAATGGGTTAGGTCCCTGTTCTCTACACCATGGGGCAACTCTGGTGGTCCTGTGTGTAATGCAAACCTAAATTATTATGGCTAGTATATGAAGCGATCCTGAAGTTCAGCTGTGTCAACTAGTTGCTATGGAATTACAACTCCCTGGCTATCATTAGTTGACAATGTATGCTAGGACTTGTAGTTCCACACCACCATGACATTGTTACACTGTTCCGGAACTACACATGTCAACACATCCAGCCACCCAATGACACATAGAGAGTGCTGAGATTTGTAATCCCATAACAATTTGGATCCACAGGCTGACTTATCTTTTTGCAGGCCCCTTACTAAGTTCTCATCATCATCACCCGGGCACAACAGAAGGCTGATGCCTATCTTTTTCTATCATATATAGGAAAATATTGTAAGTGTTTCTCAATACTTCTCAGAATTAGTCACTCCAAACCATGCTCATGTCTGCCTATGACATGGCAAAGCTGTCTTTTTTTCCAGTTTTTATTCGTCAATATGCACATTTCTAAAATGCGTTAGGCTGGTTATTGTCTAGTCAACAGGCTAGCAGCTGTTTTCATTGTAGTTAAGGAGATGTATTATTGGCAAATCATGCACTTCTTGTAAAAAAATATGAGAAATTAGATAACTTATATTGTTCACAATGGGATCCATTTGGAGTTGGACGTATGTCTGTTTTTTTTTTACTTCAGGTAAGCATTTGCAAACTATGCACGCACACCAATAATGTATATGCATACATCCGTATATAGATTTTTCATGTTGTTGTTGAGTTGTGTCTCCTTACCCCTGGAGAGGTGGATGGGAGCAGGCAGGGGCAGGTTTACAGGCCAAGTACAGTAAAGCTTTGTTCACATAATTGTGACACAATTAGACGTGGATTCATCTGCAGATAGGCCTATTAAGAGGCGTGTTTCTTGCGGGTAAAGGAGGACAATTGTAATGACGCAATGATGATGTATATCAGCAGCACTAGCTATCCACTTCTGATTGACTGATTTTGTATTGACCCCTCCAGCTGACAGTATTTATAAATTAGCATAATAATTGACATTCTGTAAAATACTACTTTGCACAAACATGACAGGTCCTCTTTAATAAAGATACATTGAAAGAGAAACATATATATGCATCGATGCACATGAACTGTATTAAGATTGATCCTGGTGTATCCTGTTGTTGTTGAAACTTAAAATCACAATTTCCACTAGTCTGTCTAATTGGAAATGTACTTCTTTTTTGCACAAACATGTTTTGCAATAATCAGTATCTGCCACTAGATGTCATTATCACTTTAACAAACTTTTGTTGTTTAACAGATTGAAAAACAGAAAACAGCTTGGACAGCCTTAGCATGCTTAATATATCTGCGGTGGAGTTAGATTTTACTTGGCTATTATGCAAGAGATCTATATGTAACTGCGGAAGAATCATAAACTCCAGATTGACAGACAGCTCCAAAACACAAAAACATATTTTAGTCTAGGTAACTGTATCCCCAGCAGTATATTTTTTTTTTTATAATCTTTTTATTTTTAACAGCAGATAGAAAGCATTGGTTACAACAACCATTAAATATATAACATAGAAGTCATGTACAAAATATAATAACATGGTTTACAAGAATAATACAGAAACATACAAATATCTATAGTAAATAGGTGTGCTAGGATAGCGATATAATTCTATGCTAATCTAGTACAAATATCTATAACCCCTTGGCCAGCCTAACGGGGCTGTGTAATTAATGTGTGAGAGCAAGAGGAAACCTTAGGTAGGGTGCCCATCAATACAGGTTAAATGTTAAAAAACTGATGGATTTTTTTTCAATTGTTTGCAAATAGGGAGGAGGGGGTGGGGGGGGGGGGGGGGGCTGAGTCTATACAGCTAATGCCAGGAGAATTAGGCAAGAGAGCACATGGGTATGAACAGGGAAGGGCTGGCAAATTTTAGCCCGGAGGGCAAGACTTGACTCAGCAGCCTATTAGGGACATTTTAAAGGAAAGAAAAATGCAGGTAGCCCAGTGACCCAGCCCAAGGTAGCCCACAATGGGACTTGCCCAGTGGGCAGACTTCCCCCAGCTTAGCCAGCCCCTAGGTGGGAATAATGTAACAAGGGGGGAAGGGGGTAGGGACAGATGGGGAAAGTGATCATTAAGGAATGTAAGTCCTGTTGTGTTCTGGATTTTGCTTGAAATTGCCCTGCGCATGCTCAGAAACCGTCCTTACATCAGTGAACACAAGTGCGTGTAATTCAAATTTGAGTACAAATGACACTTCTGATAGCCAACAGTCTGAATGGCAAAATGGGGGCGGGAAAAGGAGTATGCATGTAGGCAATATACAGTAAAGGCGTGCCAAGGTCTTTGAGCACATGCACAGTCGTCCAATTCAAGCTATGGACTTCTCTGAGGTACGTGATTTTTAGTCATATCACTTGCACCAGCTACAGGGTGGTGAGTGCAGATTGATAGTGATGACAGATGCGTATGCATACCATTGATTTATGAAGTCCAATATTTCATTCCAAGACCAAGATATTATTGGGTAGTCCTACCAGAAATGTAGAAAAGGCTCCTCTTTGCCCACAATTTCCCCAACACACACTGGATATTTAGGGATAAATGGTTTGTAGTTTAGTAGAAACCATGTACCATCTAGTGTATATTTTGCAAGAATTATTTGCATACAGTTGTATTGCTAGAAGTTTACAGAGAAGGTTACAGAGATACCATCTGGAGGTTATTTACAAGCGTGGCAGAGAATTATTTGTGACTGATTCCCTCTCCCGGGCCTACTTACCTCACACTGAGTACCCACATGTTGAGGATGAATATGACTTCATGTCTGTGCAAATACTATCCTCCAATACAATGGTTGAGCGACAGCGGGAAACCTTGGCGGACGATCTGTGCCAACGATTGTCTCAAATCATATTACAAGGATGACCCCAGTCCTCTAGGGAGATCTCATAAGATTTGTGCCCCTTCTTTGCCAAAAGAGATGAACTTATCCTGTCTGATGGAGTCATCCTGAGAGGTCAATGATTCATAATACTGTACACCCTGCAGAAGTACTATGCAAAGTAGCTCCACAAGAGGCATCAGGATCTTAAAGTCACCAAGCACAGGGCCAGAGAGTCACTATATTGGTCCACCATGTTCAGTGACATTGACATATGTGGCCCCTGCAATGCTCTCAAAACACATCACCCAAAGGAACCTCTGCATCTACACAAGATTCCTGACCTACCCTGGTTGCAGTCGTCTTTTAATGGAGAGGAAAGGAACATTTAGTTTTGGTGGACTCTTATTCAGG